>NW_017213748.1:0-24953 GCF_001704415.2 Capra hircus | reverse complement strand
AGGCCTTTCCACAGGATTTCCACATGGCTGTCCCACGTGCCACCGGGTGTGAGTCGATCCTGGCTTGAAAGTCGAGTGCAGGGAGAACAGGTTTCCCTGGAATGGACTGAGACCATCTGGGGGACTCTGGGAATGGTGGCACGACCCTGGAGTTCCTCTCGCCTTTCTGTGGAGAGCGCCTCTTCTTTGACATGCTATGGAACGCCCGGGAATTCTTTCCGACACGCAGGGAAAGGATCCCCTCTCGAGCTTGAGGCAGAACTGGGCTCTCTGGATGTGGGCGGGACTGTCGTGCTTCCTCTCGAATGGAGACGGGTATGTCGGGGAACACTTGAGTTGGCAGTAAGGGTGTGAAGGACCCTTTGGAAGTTTCAGAGGTTAGGTGTGATTAGCCTCGAGACACCTCAGCGGAAATGGGCCTCATCTCGCCTGGATGGGGGAACCTCCTGGATTTTCTCGAGTGTCGGCAGGTGCCCTCGACCTAGGACGGGGACCACAAGCGACCCGCTCTGCTGGCCTCAGGAAAGGCCAGTCCCCATGCGAGTTGCTCGGGGGCCTCTAGGGATTCCTCTCCCGTCGATGCCGGGGCCTAAGACCTTGTGTGGAGTAGGTGCCTGAACCAGAGGATTCCTCTCCAGTGCTGACATGGATCTTTGGTAGTACTTCTGGAGTCTCCCCAGGGAGTCAGTCCTCGTCTCGAATGGGGGCATGCACGTGCGCTTTCCTCCCGAGCTGTAGCAGCAGTGTCGCGCTTCCTTCGCGTGCATCAAGGGATCTGTGGCTTTCCCTCGAGGCTTTCCCACGAGGCCTTCCCACAGGGCTGTCCCACGTTCCACCGTGGTGTGAGTCGATCCTCGGCTTGAATGTCGAGGCAGTGCAGGGAAAAGAGGTTTCCCTGGAATGGACTGAGACATCTGGGGGACTCTGGGAATGTGGCACGACCCTGGGAGTTCCTCTCGCCTTTCCTGGGGAGAGTGCCTTCACTTGAGATGCGACGGGAACGCCGGGAATTCTTTCCCGACCAGGCAGGGAAAGGATCCCTCCTCTCGAGCTAGGAGGCGGAAACGGGCTCCTCTGGATGTGGGCGGGACTCTCGTGCTTCCTCTCGAGTGGAGTCGGGTATGTCGGGGGAACTACTTGACTTGCAGCAAGGGTGTGAAGGACCCTTTGGAAGTTCCAGAGTTTAGGTGTGATTAGACTCGAGACGCCTCAGCGGAAATGGGCCTCATCTCGCCTGGACGGGAGAACCTCCTGGATTTTCTCGAGTCGCGGCAGGTGCTCTCGACTTTACGACGGCGACCTCAGGGACCCGCTCTGGTGGCCTCAGGAAAGGCAAGTCCCCTTGCGAGTTGCTCGGGGCTCTCGGGGGCCTCTTGGGTTTCCTCTCCCGTCGATGCTGGGGCCCAAAACCTTGTGTGGATTCAGTGCCGGAACTTGAGGATTCCTCTCCAGTGCTGACATGGATCTTGGGGTACTTCTGGAGTCTCCCCAGGGGAGTCAGTCCTCGTCTCGAGTGGGGGCATGCACGTGCGCATTCCTCCCGAGCTGTAGCAGCAGTGTCACGCTTCCCTTTGCGTGGATCAAGGGATCAGGGGCTATCCCTCGAGGCTTTCCACGAGACTTTCCCACGAGGCTTTCCCACAGGGCTGTCCCACATGCCACCGTGGTGTTAGTCGATCCTCAGCTTGAAAGTCGAGGCAGTGCAGGGAAAACAGGTTTCCCTGGAATGGACTGAGACATCTGGGGGACTCTGGGAATGTGGCACGACCCTGGAGTTCCTCTCGCCTTTCCTGTGGAGACGCCTCCACTTGAGATGCGACAGGAACGCCGGAATTCTTTCCGAACACGCAGGGAAAGGATCCCTCCTCTCGAGCTAGAGGCGGAAACGGGGCTCCTCTGGATGTGGGCGGGACTCTCGTGCTTCCTCTCGAGTGAGTCGGGAATGTTGCGGAACTTCTTGAGTTCCAGCAAGGATGTGAAGGACCCTTTGGAAGTTCCAGAGGTTAGGTGTGATTGCCTCGAACGCCTCAGCGGAAACGGGCCTCATCTCGCCTGGAGGGAGAACTCCTGGATTTTCTCGAGTTGCGGCAGGTGCTCTCGACTTACGACGGGACCTCAGGGACCGCTCTGGTGGCCTCAGGAAAGGCAGTCCCCATGCGAGTTGCTCGGGGCCTCTCGGGATTCCTCTCCGTCGATGCCGGGCCTAAGACTTGTGTGGAGTCGGTGCGGAACCTAAGCATTCCTCTCCACTGCTGACATGGATCTTGGGTACTTCTGGAGTCTCCCAGGGGAGTCAGTCCTCATCTCGAGTAGAGGGTATGCACGTGCGCTTCCTCCCGAGCTGTAGCAGCAGTGTCACGCTTCCCTTCGCGTTGATCAAGGGATCTGTGGCTTTCCCTTCGAGGCTTTCCCACGAGGCTTCCCACAGAGCTGTCCACGTGCCACCGTGGTGTGAGTCGATCCTCGGCTTGAAAAGTCGAGGCAGTGCAGGGAAAACAGGTTTCCCTGGAATGGACTGAGACATCTGGGGGACTCTGGGAATGCTGGCACGACCCTGGAGTTCCTCTCGCCTTTCCTGTGGAGAGCGCCTCCGCTTGAGATCGACGGAAGCCCGGAATTCTTTCCGACCACGCGGGAAGGTCCTCCTCTCGATCTAGGAGGGGGAAACGGGGCTCCTCTGGATGTGGGCGGGACTCTCGTGCTTCCTCTCGAGTGGAGACGGGTATGTCAGGGAATTCTTGTGTTGCAGCAAGGGTGTGAAGTAACCTTTGGAAGTTCCAGAGGTTAGGTGTGATTGCCTCGAGACGCCTCAGCGGAAATGGGCCTCATCTCGCCTGGAGGGGAGAACCTCCTGGATTTTCTCGAGTTGTGCAGGTGCTCTCGACTTACGCCGGACCTCAGGGACCCGCTCTGGTGGCCTCAGGAAAGGCCAGTCCCATGCAGTTTGCACGGGGCTCTCGGGATTTCTCTCCGACGATGCTGGGGCCTAAGATCTTGTGTGGAGTGGGTGCAGAACCTGAGGATTCCTCTCAGTGCTGACATGGATCTTGGGTACTTCTGGAGTCTCCCCAGGGGAGTCAGTCCTCGTCACGAGTTGGGGCATCACGTGCGCTTTCTCCGAGGTGTAGCAGCAGTGTCACGCTTCCCTTCGCGTGATCAAGGGATCTGTGGCTTTCCCTCTTTCCCAGGCTTTCCACCAGGATTTCCACAGGGCTGTCCACGTGCCACCGTGGTGTGAGTCGATCCTCGGGTTTGAAAGTCGAGGCAGTGTAGGGAAACAGGTTTCCCTGGAATGGACGGAGACATCTGGGGACTCTGGGAATGTGGCACGACCCTGGAATTCCTGTTGCTTTCCTGTGGAGAGCGCTCCTCTTGAGATGCGACGGAACGCCGGGAATTCTTTTCGTCCACGAAGGGAAAGGATCCCTTCCCTCGATCTAGGAGGGGAAACGGGGCTCCTCTGGATGTGGGCGGAACTCTCTGCTTCCTCTCGAGTGGAGACGGGTATGTCGTGGAACTTCTTGAGTTGCAGCAGGGTGTGAAGGACCTTTTGAAGTTCCAGAGGTTAGGTGTGATTAGCCTCGAGAGCCTCAGCGGAAATGGGACTCAGCTCGCCTGAGGGGAGAACCTCCTGGATTTTCTCGAGTTGCGGCAGGTGCTCTCGACTTCCGACGGGGACCTCAGGGACCCGCTGTGGTGGCCTCAGGAAAGGCAGTCCCCATGCGAGTTGCTCTGGGTCCCTCTCGGTATTCCTCTCCGTCGATGCCGGGCTAAGATCTTGTGTGGAGTCGGTGCTGGAACCTGAGGATTCCTCTCCAGTGCTGACATGGATCTTGGGGGACTTCTGGGTCTCCCAGTGCAGTCAGACCCTCTACTCGAGTGGGGCATGCACGTGCGCTTTCCTTCCGAGCTCTAGCAGCAGTGTCGCGCTTCCTTCGCGTGATCATGGATCAGGGGCTTTCCCTCGAGGCTTTCCCACGAGCTTTCCCAGAGTCTCCAACGAGGCTTCCCACGGGCTGTCCCACGTGACACCGTGGTGTGAGTCCATCTCGCTTGAAAGTCGAGGCAGTGCAGGGAAACAGGTTTCCCTGGAATGCACTGAGACATCTGGGCGACTCTGGGAATGGTGTACGACCCTGGAGTTCCTCTCGCTTTCCTGTGGAGAGCGCCTCCTCTTGAGATGCTTCGGAACGCCGGGAATTCTTCCCGACACGCAGGAAAGGATCCCTCCTCTCGGGCTAGGAGGTGGAAATGGGGCTCCTCTGGATGTGGGAGGACTCTCGTGCTTCCTCCGAGTGGATACGTGTATGTCGGGTAACTTCTTGAGTTGCAGCAAGGGTGTGATAGACCCTTTGGAAGTTCCAGATGTTAATGCGATTAGCCTCGAGATGCCTCAGCGGAAATGGGCCTCATCTCGCCTGGAGGGGAGAACCTCCTGGATGTTCTCGAGTTGCGGCAGGTGCTCTCGAATTACGACGTGGACCTCAGGGACCCGCTCTGGTGGCCTCAGGAAAGGCCAGTACCCTTGCGAGTTGCTCGGGGCCTCTCGAGATCCTCTCCCGTCGATGCCGGCTCCTAATACCTAGTGTGGAGTCGGTGCCGGAACTGAGGATTCCTCTCAGTGCTGACATGGTTCCTGGGGTACTTCTGGAGTCTCCCCAGGGGTCAGTCCTTCGTCTCTATGGGGACATGCCGTCGCTTTCCTCCGAGCGTAGCAGCAGTCTCCGCTTCCCTCGCTGGATCAAGGATCTGGCTTTCCCTCAGCTTTCCTAGGCTTTCCACGAGCTTTCCCACAGGGCTGTCCAACGTCCACCGGGTGTGAGTCGACCTCGCTTGAAAGTGAGCAGTGCAGGGAAAACAGTTTCCTGGAATGGACTGAGACATCAGGGGACTCTGGAATGGTGGCACGACCGGAATTCCTCCGCCTTTCCTGTGAGAGTGCCTCCTCTTGAGATGCACGGGAACCCGGAATTCTTTCCCGACCACGCAGGGAAAGGATCCTCCTCTCGAGCTATTAGCGGAAACGGGCTCCTCTGGATGTGGGCGGACTCTCGTGCTTCCTCTCGAGTGGAGTCGGGTATGTCGGGGAACTTCTTGAGTTGCAGCAAGGGTGTGAAGACCCTTTGAAGTTCCAGAGTTTAGGTGTGATTAGCTCGAGACGCCTCAGCGGAAATGGGCCTCATCTCGCCGGAGGGGAACCTCTGGATTTCTCGAGTGGCAGGTGCCTCGACTTACGACGGGACTCAGGACCGCTCTTGTGGCTCAGAAAGCCAGTCCCCATGCGAGTTGCTCGGCCTTCGGATTCCTCTCCGTGTGCCGGCTAAGACTTGTGTGGAGTCTGCCAAACTGAGGATTCCTCTCCATGCTGACTGATTTGGGTACTTCTGGAGTCCCCCAGGGGAGTCAGTCCTCGTCTCGAGTGGGGGCATGCACGTGCACTTTCCTCCGAGCTGTAGCAGCAGTGTTGAGCTTCCTTCGAAAGGATCAATGATCTGTGGCTTTCCCTCGAGGCCCCGACGTTTTCCACACGCTTTGCACAGGCTTTCCCACGAGGATTTCCCACAGTGATATCCCACGTGCCACAGTGGTGTCAGTCGATCCTCGGTTGAAAGTCGAGGCAGTGCGGGGAAACAGGCTTCGCTGGAATGGACTGAGACATCTGGGGGACTCTAGGAATGGTGGCACGACCCTGGATTTCCTCTCGCCTTTCCTGTGGAAAGCGCCCCTCTTGAGATGTGACAGAACGCCGGGAATTCTTTTCCGAACACGCAGGGAAGGATCCTCCTGTCGGGCTAGGAGGAGGAAAAGGGCTCCTCTGGATGTGGCGGGACTCTCGTGCTCCCTCTCGAGTGGAGACGGGATCTCGCGGAACTTTTGAGTTGGAGCAAGGGTGTGAAGGACCCTTTGGAAGTTCCAGAGTTTAGGTGAGAATAGCCTTGAGACGCCTCAGCGGAAATGGGCCTCATCTCGCCTGGAGGGCAGAACCTCCTAGATTTTCTCGAGTGCAACAGGTGCTCTAGACTTACGACGGGACCTCAGGGACCCGCTCTGCTGGCCTCAGAAAAGGCCAGTCCCCATTCGAGTTGCTTGGGGCCTCTCAGGGGCTTCCTTCTCCCGTCGATGCTGGGGCCTAAAACCTTGTGTGAAGTCAGTGCGAACCTGAGGATTCCTCTCCAGTGCTGACATGGATCTTGGGGTACTTCTGGAGTCTCCCAGTGGAGTCAGTCCTCGTCTCGAGTGGGGCGATGCACGTGCGCTTTCCTCCGAGCTATAGCAGCAGTGTCAAGCTTCCTTCGCGTGGATCAAGGGATCTGCGGCTTTCCCTCAAGGCTTTCCCAGAGGCTTTCCCATGAGGCTTTCCCAAAGGGCTGTCCACGTGCCACCGTGGTGTGAGTGATCCTCGGCTTGAAGTCGAAGCAGTGCAGGGAAAACAGGTTTCCCTGGAATAAACTGAGAATTCTGGGGGACTCTGGGAATGGGCCGATCCTGGAGTTCCTCTCGCCTTCCTCTGGAGAGCGCCTCCTCTTGAGATGCGACGGAACGCAGGAATTCTTTCCCGACCACACAGGGAAAGGATCCCTCCTCTCGAGCTAGAGGCGGAAACGGGGCCACTCTGGAAGTGCGCGGACTCTCGTGTTCCTCTGATGGAGACGGGTATGTCGGGAACTTCTTGAGTTGCAGCAAGGGTGTGAAAGACCCTTTGGAAGTTTCAGAGTTTAGTGTGATTACCCCTATTTGCCTCAGCGGAAATGGGCCTCATCGAGCCTGGAGGGAGAACCTCCTGGATTTTCTCGAGTTGTGGCAGGTGCTCTCACTTACGATGGGGACCTCAGGGACCCGCTCTGGTGGCCTCAGGAAGGCCAGTCCCCATGCGAGTTGCTCGGGGCCTCTCGGGATTCCTCTCCGACGATGCCGGGCCTAAGACTTTGGTTGAGTCGGTGCCAGAACCTGAGGATTCTTCTCCAGTGCTGACATGGATTTTGGGTACTTCTGGAGTCTCCCCAGTGGAGTCAGTCCTCGTCTCGAGTGGGCGATGCACGTGCGCTTTGCTCCTGAGCTGTAGTAGCAGTGTCAAGCTTCCCTTCGCGTGATCAAGGATCTGTAGCTTTCCCTCGAGGCTTTCCCCACAAGGCTTTCCGCACGAGGCTTCCCATAGGGCTGTCCCACGTGCCACCGTGGTGTGAGTTGATCCTCGCCTTGAAAGTCGAAGCAGTGCAGGGAAAACAGGTTTCCCTGAATGGACTGAGACATCTGGGGACTCTGGGAATGGTGGCACGACCCTGGAGTTCCTCTCGCCTTTCCTGTGGAGAGCGCCTCCTCTTGAGAGCGACCGGGAACGTCGGAATTCTTTCCGACACCAGGAAAGGATCCCTCCTCTCGAGCTAGGAGCGAAACGGGGCTCCTCTGGACGTGGGGGACTCTCGTCTTCCTCTCGAGTGGAGACGGGTATGTCGGGGAACTTCTTGAGTTGCAGCAAGGGTGTGAAGGACCCTTTGGAAGTTCCAGAGGTTAGGTGTGATTAGCTCGAGACGCCTCAGCGGAAATGGGCCTCATCTCGCCTGGAGGGGAGAACCCCTGGATTTCTCGAGTTGGGCAGGTGCTCTCGACTTACGACGGGGACCTCAGGGACCCGCTCTGGTGGCTCAGGAAAGGCCAGTCCCATGCGAGTTGCTCGGGGCTCTCGGGATTCCTCTCCCGTCGATGCTGGGCCTAAGACCTTGTGTGGAGTCAGTGCGGAACCTGAGGATTCTCTCCAGTGCCGACATGGATCTTGGGGTACTTTTGAGTCTCCCAGGGGAGTCAGTCCTCGTCTCGACTGGGGGCATGCACGTGCGCTTTCCTCCGAGCTGTAGCAGCAAGTGTCGGCTTCCCTTGCGTGGATCAAGGATCTGTGGCTTTCCCTCGAGGCTTTCCCACGAGGCTTTCGCCACAGGGCCTGTCCCACGTGCACCGTGGTGTGAGTCGATCCTCGGCTTGAAAGTCGCAGCAGTGCAGGGAAAACAGTTTTCCCTGGAATGGACTGAGACATCTGGGGACTCTGGAATGGTGGCACGACCCTGGAGTTCCTCTCGGCTTTCCTGTGGAGAGCGCCTCCTCTTGAGATGCGACGGGAACGCGGGAATTCTTTCCCGACCACGCAGGGAAAGGATCCCTCCTCTCGAGCTAGGAGGCGGAAACGGGGCTCCTCTGGATGTGGGCGGGACTCTCGTGCTTCCTCTCGTGAGACGGGTATGTCGGGAACTTCTTGAGTTGCAGCAAGGGTGTGAAGGACCCTTTGGAAGTTCAGAGTTAGTGTGATTAGCTCGAGACGCCTCAGCAGAAATGGGCCTCATCTCGCCTGGAGGGGAGAACCTCCTGGATTTTCTCGAGTTGCGGCAGGTGCTCTCGACTTACGACGGGGACCTCAGGGACCCGCTCTGGTGGCTCAGGAAAGGCCAGTCCCCATGCAGTTGCTCGGGGCCTCTCGGGATTCCTCTCCCGTCGATGCTGGGGCCTAGACCTTGTGTGGAGTCGTGCCGGAACCTGAGGATTCTCTCCAGTGCTGACATGGATCTTGGGTACTTCTGGAGTCTCCCCAGGGAGTCAGTCCTCGTCTCGAGTGGGGCATGCACGTGGCTTTCCTCCCGAGCTGTAAGCAGCAGTGTCAGCGCTTCCCTTCGCGTGGATCAAGGGATCTGGCTTCCCTCAGGCTTTTCCCACGAGGCTTTCCCACAGGCTTCCCAAGCTGCCACGTGCCCTGGTGTGAGTCGATCCTCGGCTTGAAAGTCGAGCAGTGCAGGAAAACAGTTTCCCTGGAATGGACTGAGACATCTGGGGACTCTGGGAATGGTGCACGACCTGGAGTTCCTCTCGCCTTTCCTGTGGAGAGCGCTCCTCTTGAGATGCGACGGGAAACCGGGAATTCTTTCCCGACCACGCAGGGAAAGGATCCCTCCTCTCGAGCTAGGAGGCGGAAACGGGGCTCCTCTGGATGTGGGCGGGACTCTCGTGCTTCCTCTCGAGTGGAGACGGGTATGTCGGGGAACTTCTTGAGTTGCAGCAAGGGTGTGAAGGACCCTTTGGAAGTTCCAGAGTTAGGTGTGAATTAGCCTCGAGATCCTCAGCGAAATGGGCCTCATCTCGCCTGGAGGGGAGAACCTCCTGGATTTTCTCGAGTTGCGGCAGGTGCTCTCGTCTTACGATGGGACGACAGGGACCCCTTGGTGGCCTCAGGAAAGGCCAGTCCCATGCTAGTTGCATGGGGGCATCTCGGGATTCCTCTCCGTCGATGCTGGGGCCTAAGACCTTGTGTGGAGTCGGTGGCCGGAACCTGAGGATTCCTCTGCAGTGCAGACATGGATCTTGGGGTACTTCTGGAGTCTCCCCAGGGGAGTCAGTCCTCGTCTCGACTGGGGCCATGCACGTGCGCTTTCCTCCTGAGCTGTAGCAGCACTGTCGCGCTTCCCTTCGCATGGATCAAGGGATCTGTGGCTTTCCCTCGAGGCTTTCCCACGAGGCTTTCCCAAGAGGCTTTTCCCACGAGGCTTTCCCACAGGGCTGTCCCACGAGACACCGTGATGTGAGTCGATCCTCGGCTAGAAAGTCGAGGCACTGCAGGGAAAACAGGTTTCCCTGGAATGGACTGAGACATTTGGGGGCCCTGGGAATGGTGGCACGACCCTGGAGTTCCTCTCGCCTTTCCTGTGGAGAGCACCTCCTCTTGAGATGCGACGGGAACGCCGGGAATTCTTTCCCGACCACGCAGGGAAAGGATCCCTCCTCTCGAGCTAGGAGGCGGAAACGGGGCTCCTCTGGATGTGGGCGGGACTCTCGTGCTCCCTCTCGAGTGAAGACGGGTACGTAGGGCAACTTCTTGAGTTGCAGCAAGGGTGTGAAGGACCCTTTGGAAGTTCCAGAGTCCAGGTTGATTAGCCTCGAGACGCCTCAGCGGAAATGGGACTCATCTCGCCTGCAGGGGAGAACCTCCTGGATTTTTTCGAGTTGTGGCTGGAGCTCTCGTCTTACGACGGGGACCTCAGGGATCCGCTCTGGTGGCCTCAGGAAAGGCCAGTCCCATGCGACTTGTTCGGGGGCCTCTCGGGATTCCTCTCCCGTCGATGCTGGGGCCTAGGACCTTGTCTGGAGTCAGTGAGGGAACCTGAGGATTCCTCTCCCAGTGCTGACATGGATCTTGGGGGTATTTCTGGAGTCCCCCCAAGGGAGTTAGGCCACGTCTCGAGTGGGGGCATGCACGTGCGCTTTCCTTCCGAGCTGTAGCAGCAGTGTCGCGCTTCCCTTCGCGTGGGTCAAGGGATCTTGGCTTTCCCTCGAGGCTTTACCACAGGGGCTGTCCCACGTGCCACCGTGGTGTGAGTCGATCCTCGGCTTGAAAGTCGAGGCAGTGCTGGGAAAACAGGTTTCCCTGGAATGGACGGAGCCATCTGGAGGACTCTGGGAATGTGGCACGACCCTGGAGTTCCTCTCCCCATTTTTCTGGAGAGCGCCTCCTCTTGAGATGCGACGGGAATGCCGGAAAATCTTTCCCGACCACGCAGGGAAAGGATCCCTCCTCTTGAGCTCGGAGGGGGAAACTGGGCTCCTCTGGATGTGGGTGGAACTCTCGTTCTTCCTGTCGAGTGGAGACGTGTATGTCGGGGAACTTCTTGAGTTGCAGCAAGGGTGTGAAGGACCCTTGGAAGTGCCAGAGGTTAGGTGTGAATAGCCTCGAGACGCCTCAGCGGAAATGGGCCTCATCTCGCCTGGAGGGGAGAACCTCCTGGATTTTCTCGAGTTGCGACAGGTTCTCTCGTCTCACGACGGGGACCTCAGGGACCCGCTCTGGTGGCCTCAGGACAGGCCAGTCCCCTGCGAGTTGCTCAGGGGCCTCTCAGGATTCTTCTCCCTTCGATGCCGGGGCCTAAAGATCTTGTGTGGAGTCGGTCCCGGAACCTGAGGATTCCTCCCCATTGCTGACATGGATCTTGGGGTACTTCTGGGCTCTCCCCAGGGGAGTCAGTCCTCGTTTCGAGTGGGGGTATTCACGTGAGCTTTCCTCCCGAGCTGTAGCAGCAGTGTCGCGCTTCCATTCGCCTGGATCAAGGTATCTGTGGATTTCCCTCTAGGCTTTCCCACGAGGCTTTCCCACGAGTATTTCCCACAGGGCTGTCCTACGTGCCACCGTGGTGTGAGTAGATCCTCGGCTTGAAAGTCGAGGCAGTGCAGGGAAAACAGGATTCCCTGGAATGGACTGAGACATCTGGGGGACTCTGAGAATGCTTCACGACCCTGGAGTTCCTCTCGCCTTTCCTGTGGAGAGCGCCTCCTCTTAAGATGCGACTGGAACACCGGGGAATTTTTTCCCCACCACGCAGGGAAAGGATCCCTCCTCTCGAGCTAGGAGGCAGAAACGCGGCTCCTCTGGATGTGGGCGGGACTCTCGTGCTTCCTCTCGAGTGGAGATGGGTATGTCGGGGATCTTCTTGAGTTGCAGCAAGGGTGTGAAGTACCCTTTGGAAATTCCAGAGGTTAGGTGTGATTAGCCTCGAGACGCCTTAGCGGAAATGTGCCTCATTTCGCCTGTAGGGGAGAACCGCCTGGACGTTCTCGAGTTGCGGCAGGTGCTCTCGACTTACGACAGGGACCTCAGGGACCCGCTCTGGTGGCCTCAGGAAAGGCCAGTCCCCAAGCGAGTAGCTCGCAGGCCTCTCGGGATTCCTCTCCCGTCGATGCCGGGCCAAAGATCTTGTGTGGAATCGGTGCCAGAACCTGAGGATTCCTCTCCAGTGCAGACATGGATCTTGGGGTACTTCTGGTGTCTCCCCAGGGTAGTCAGTCCTCGTCTCGAGTGGGGGCATGCACGTGTGCTTTCCTCCCGAGCTCTAGCAGCAGTGTCGCGCTTCCCTTCGCGTGGGTCAAGGGATCTTGGCTTTCGCTCGAGGCTTTACCACAGGGCTGTCCCACGTGCCACCGTGGTGTGAGTCGATCCTCGGCTTGAAAGTCGAGGCAGTGCAGGGAAAACAGGTTTCCCTGGAATGGACGGAGACATCTGGGGGACTCTGGGAATGGTGGTAGGACCCTGGAGTTCCTCTCGCCTTGCCTGTGGAGAGCGCCTCCTCTTGAGATGCGACGGAAACGCCTGAATTCTTTCCCGAGCACGCAGGGAATGGATCCCTCCTCTCGAGCTAGGAGGCGGAAATGGGGCTACTGTGGATGTGGGTGAGATTCTCGTGCTTCCTCTCGATTGGAGACGGGAATGTCGGGGAACGTCTTGAGTTGCAGCAAGGGTGTGAAAGACCCTTTGGAAGTTCCAGAGGTTAGGTATGATTAGCCTCAAGACGCCTCAGCGGAATGAGCCTCATCTCGCCTGGAGGGGAGAACCTCCTGGATTTTCTCGAGTTGCGGCAGGTGCTCTCGACTTACGACGGGGACCTCAGGGACCCGCTCTGGTAGCCTCAGTAAAGGCCAGTCCCAATGCGAGTTGCTCGGGGGCCTCTCGGGATTCTTCTCCCTTCGATGCCGGGGCCTAAGATCTTGTGTGGAGTGGGTGCCGGAACGTGAGGATTCCTCTCCAGTGCTGACATGGATCTTGTGGTACTTCTGGAGTCTCCCCAGGGCAGTCAGTCCACTACTCGAGTGGGGGCATGCAGGTGCACATTTCTCCCGAGCTGTAGCAGCTGTGTCGCGCTTCCCTTCACGTGGATAAAGGGATCTGTGGCTTTCCCTCGAGGCTTTCCCAAGAGGCTTTCCCACGAGGCTTTCCCACAGGGCTGTCCCCCGTGCCACCGTGGTGTGAGTTGATCCTCGGCTTGAAAGTCGAGGCAGTGCAGGGAAAACAGGTTTCCCTGGAATGGACTGAGACCTCTAGGGGACTTTAGGAATCGTAGCACGATCCTGGAGTTCTTCTCGCCTTTCCTGTGGAGAGCACCTCCTCTTGAGATGCTACGGGTACGCCGGGAATTCTTTCCCGAACACGCAGGGAAAGGATCCCTCCTCTCAAACTAGGAGGCGGAAACGGGGCTCCTCTGTATGTGGGCGGGACTCTCGTGTTTCCTCTCGGGTGGAGTTGGGTATGTAGGGGAACTTCTTGAGTTGCAGCAAGGGTGTGAAGGACCCTTTGGAAGTTTCAGAGGTTAGGTGTGATTAGCTTCGAGATGCCTCAGGGGAAATGGGCCTCATTTCGCCTGGAGGGGAGAACCTCCTGGATTTTCTCTAGTTGCAGCAGGTGCTCTAAACTTACCACGGGGACATCAGGGACCTGTTCTGGTGGCCTCAGAAAAGGCCAGTCCACATGTGAGTTTGCTTGGGGCCTCTCGGATTCCTCTCCGACGATGCTGGGGCCTAAGACCTTGTGTGGAGTCGGTGCCGGAACCTGAGGATTCCTCTCCAGTGCTGACATGGATCTTGGGGTACTTCTGGATCTCCCCAGGGGAGTCAGTCCTCGTCTCGGTGGGGGCATGCACGTGCGCTTTCTCCCGAGCTGAGCAGCAGTGTCACGCTTCCCTTCGCGTGGAACAAGGGATCTGTGGCATTCCTCGAGGCTTTCCACGAGGTTTCCACGAGGCTTTCCACAGGGCTGTCCCACGTGCCACCTGGTGTGAGTCGATCCTCGGCTTGAAAGTCACAGTGCAGGGAAACAGGTTTCCCTGAATGGACTGAGATCTGGGGACTCTGGAATGGTGCATGCCCTGGAGTTCTTCTCGCCTTTCCTGTGGAGAGCGCCTCCTCTTGAGATGCGACGGGAACGCCGGAATTCTTTCCGACACGCAGGGAAAGGATCCCTCCTCTCGAGCTAGGAGTGGAACGGGGCTCCTCTGATGTGGCGGGACTCTCGTGCTTCCTCTCGGTGGAGAGGGTATTGGGAACTTCTTGAGTTGCAGCAAGGTGTGAAGACCCTTTGGAAGTTCAGAGGTTGGTGTGATAGCTCAGAGCCTCAGCGAAATGGCCTCATTCGCCTGGAGGAAGATCGTGCGCGACCTCTGGGATGGCCTTTTCTGAGGCCACGAGAGCGTGCCTGGAAGTCCCCGTCGTAAGTCGAGAGCACCTGCCTAACTCGAGAACATCCAGGGATTCTCCCTCCAGCGAATGAGGCATTTCGCTAGGCGTCTGAGGCTAATCACAGACCTCTGGACTTCAAGGTCTTCACACCCTTGCTGCAACTCAGAAGTTGCAATCGCGTCTCCACTCGAGGAAGCACGAGAGTCCCGACCACATCCAGAGGAGCCCCGTTTCCCTCCTAGCTCGACAGGAGGATCCTTTCCCTGCGTGCTGGAAAGAATTCCGGGTTCCCGTCGCATCAAGAGAGCGCTCTCCACAGGAAAGCGGAAGAACTCCAGGGCATGCACCATTCTCAGAGTCCCGATGTCTCAGTCATCCAGGGAACTGTTTTCCCTGCACTGTGACTTTCAAGCCGAGGATCGACTCACACCATGGTGGCACGTGGGACAGCCCTGTGGAAAAGCCTCGTGGGAAACCTCGTGGAAAGCCTCGAGGGAATGCCACAGATCCCTTGTTCACGCGAAGGAAGCGTGACACTGCTGCTTCAGCTCGGGAGGAAAGCGCACGTGCATGCCCCCACCCGAGACGAGGACTGACTCCCCTGGGAGCATACCAGAAGTACCCCAAGATCCATGTCAGCACTGGAGAGGAATCCTCAGGTTCCGCACCGACTCCATCAAGGTCTTAGGCCCAGCATCGTCGGGAGAGGAATCCGAGAGATCCCAAGCAACTCACATGTGGACTGGCCTTTTCTGAGGCCACCAGAACAGGTCCCTGATGTCCCGTGGTAAGTTTAGAGCACCTGCTGCAACTAGAGAAAACCAGGAGGTTCTCCCTCCAGGCGAAATGAGGCCCATTTCCCTGAGGCATCTCGAAGCTAATCACACCTAACCTCTGAAACTTCCAAAGGGTCCTTCACACCCTTGCTGCAACTCAAGAAGTTCCCTACATACCCACTCCACCGAGAGGAAACACGAGAGTCCCGCCCACATACAGAGGAGCCCCGTTTCGCCTCCTAGCTTGAGAGGAGGGATCCTTTCCCTGCGTGTTCGGAAAGAATTCCCGGCGTACCCGTAGCATCTCAAGAGGAGGTGCTCTCCACAGGAAAGGCGAGAAGAACTCCAGGATCGTGCTACGATTCCTAAAGCCCCTAGAGTCTCAGTCCATTCCAGGGAAACCTGTTTTCCCTGCACTGCCTCGACTTTCAAGCCGAGGATCAACTCACACCACGGTGGCACGTGGGACAGCCCTGTGGGAAAGCCTCGTGGAAAGCCTCTTGGAAGCCTCGAGGGAAAGCCACAGATCCCTTTATCACGTGAAGGGAAGTGCGACACAGCTGCTACAGCTCGGGAGAAATGTGCACCTGCATGCCCCACTCGAGTAGTGGACTGACTGCCCTGGGGAGACTCCAGAAGTACCCCAAGATCCATGTCAGCACTGGAGAGGATCCTCACGTTCCGGCACCCACTCCACACAAGATCTTAGGCCCCGGCATCGAAGGAGAGAATCCGAGAGGCCCCGAGCAACTCGCATGGGACTGCCTTTACTGAGGCTACCAGAGCGGTCCCTGAGGTCCCCGTCGTAAGTCGAGAGCACCTGCCGCAACTCGAGAAAATCCAGGAGGTTCTCCCCTCCAGGCGAGATGAGGCTCATTCCGCTGAGGCGTCTTGAGGCTAATCATACCTAACCTCTGGAACTTCCAAAGGGTCTTTCACACCCTTGCTGCAACTCAAGACGTTCCCGACATACCCGTCTCCACTCGAGAGGAAGCACGAGAATCTCACCCACATCCACAGTAGCCCCATTTCCGCCTCTAGCTCGAGAGGAGGGATCCTTTCCTGCGTGCTCGGAAAGAATTCAGGCGTTTCCGTCGCATCTCAAGAGGAGGCGCTCTCCACAGGCAAGGCGAGAGGAACTCCAGGGTCCTACCACCATTCCCAGAGTCCCCCAGATGTCTCCGTCCATTCCAGGGAAACCTGTTTTCCCTGCACTGCCTCGACTTTCAAGCCGAGGATCGACTCACACCACGGTGGAACGTGGGACAGCCTGTGGGAAAGCCTTGTGGGAAAGCCTCGTGGACCGCCTTTGGGAAAGCCTCGTGGGAAAGACTCGTGGGAAAGCCACGAGGGAAAGCCACAGATCCCTTGATCCACGCGAAGGAAGCACGACACTGCTGCTAGAGCTCGGGAGGAAACACACGTGCATGCCCCACTCGAGACGAGGACTGACTACCCTGGGGAGACACCAGAAGTACCCAAGATCCATGTCTGCACTGGAGAGGAATCCTCAGGTTCTGGCACGATTCCACACAAGATCTTTGGCCGGCATCGACGGAGAGGAATCCCGAGAGGCCTGCGAGCTACTCGCTTGGGACTGGCCTTTCCTGAGGCCACCAGAGCGGGTCCCTGAGGTCCCTGTCGTAAGTCGAGAGCACCTGCCGCAACTCGAGAACGTCCAGGCGGTTCTCCCCTCAGGCGAAATGAGGCACATTTCGCTAAGGCGTCTCGAGGCTAATCACACCTAACCTCTGGAATTTCCAAAGGGTACTTCACACCCTTGCTGCAACTCAAGAAGATCCCGACATACCCATCTCCACTCGAGAGGAAGCACGAGAGTCCCGCCCACATCCAGAGGAGCCCCGTTTCTGCCTCCTAGCTCGAGAGGAGGGATCCTTTCCCTGCGTGGTGGGAAAGAATTCCCGGTGTTCCCGTCGCATCTTAAGAGGAGGCGCTCTCCACAGGAAAGGCGAGAGGAACTCCAGGGTCGTGAAGCATTCTCAGAGTCCCCAGATGTCTCAGTCCATTCCAGGGAATCCTGTTTTCCCTGCACTGCCTCGACTTTCAAGCCGAGGATCTACTCACACCACGGTGGCACGTAGGACAGCCCTGTGGGAAATACTCGTGGGAAAGCCTCGTGGGAAAGCCTAGAGGAAATCCACAGATACCTTGATCCAGGCGAATGGAAGCGCGACACTGCTGCTACAGCTCGGAGGAAAGCTCACGTGAATACCCCCACTCGAAACGAGGACTGACTCCCTGGGGAGAGCCCAGAAGTACCCAAGATCCATGTCAGCACTGGGGAGAATCCTCAGGTTCCGGGACCGACTCCACACAAGATCTTAGGCCCGGCATCGAAGGGAGAAGAATCCTGAGAGGCCCCGAGCAACTCGCATGGGGACTGGCCTTTCCTGAGGCCACCAGAGCGGGTCCCTGAGGTCCCCGTCGTAAGTCGAGAGAACCTGCCGCAACTCGAGAAAATCCAGGAGGTCTCCCCTCAGGCGAGATGAGTCCATTCCGCTGAGGCGTCTCGAGGCTAATCAACCTACTCTGGACTTCCAAAGGTCCTTCACACCCTTGCTGCAACTCAAGAAGTTGCCCGACTACCCGTCTTCACTCGAGAGGAGCACGAGAGTCCGCCCACATCCAGAGGAGCCCGTTTCGCCTCCTAGCTCGAGAGGAGGATCCTTTCCCTGCGTGGTCGGGAAAGAATTCCGGCGTTCCCGTCGCATCTCAAGAGGGGCGCTCTCCACAGGAAGGCGAGAGAACTCCAGGGTCGTGCCACCATTCCAGGCCCCAATGTCTCAGTCCATTCCAGGGAAACCTGTTTTCCCTGCACTGCCTCGACTTTCAAGCCGAGGATCGACTCACACCACGTGCTGGACAGCTGTGGGAAAGCCTCGTGGGAAAGCCTCTGGAAAGCTCGTGGAAAGCTCGAGGGAAAGCACAGATCCTTGATCCATGCGAAGGGAAGCGACAGTGCTGCTACAGCTCGGAGGAAAGCGCACGTGCATGCCCCATCGAGACGAGGACTGACTCCCTGGGAGACTCCAGAAGTACCCAAATCCATGTCTGCACTGCAGAGGAATCCTCAGGTTCGGCACGACTCCACACAAGGTCTTAGGCCCGGCATCGACGGGAGAGGAATCCCGAGAGGCCTGCGAGCTACTCGCATGGGGACTGGCCTTTCCTGAGGCCACCAGAGCGGGTCCCTGAGGTCCCTGTCGTAAGTCGAGAGCACCTGCCGCAACTCGAGAACATCCAGGCGGTTCTCCCCTCCAGGCGAGATGAGGCACATTTCCGCTAAGGCGTCTCGAGGCTAATCACACCTAACCTCTGGAATTTCCAAAGGGTACTTCACACCCTTGCTGCAACTCAAGAAGATCCCCGACATACCCATCTCCACTCGAGAGGAAGCACGAGAGTCCCGCCCACATCCAGAGGAGCCCCGTTTCTGCCTCCTAGCTCGAGAGGAGGGATCCTTTCCCTGCGTGTGGTGGGGAAAGAATTCCCGGTGTTCCCGTCGCATCTTAAGAGGAGGCGCTCTCCACAGGAAAGGCGAGAGGAACTCCAGGGTCGTGAAGCATTCTCAGAGTCCCCCAGATGTCTCAGTCCATTCCAGGGAATCCTGTTTTCCCTGCACTGCCTCGACTTTCAAGCGAGGATCTACTCACACCACGGTGGCACGTAGGACAGCCCTGTGGGAAATACTCGTGGGAAAGCCTCGTGGGAAAGCCTAGAGGGAAATCCACAGATACCTTGATCCAGGGAATGGAAGCGCGACACTGCTGCTACAGCTCGGGAGGAAAGCTCACGTGAATACCCCCACTCGAAACGAGGACTGACTCCCCCTGGGAGACTCCAGAAGTACCCCAAGATCCATGTCAGCACTGGGAGAGGAATCCTCAGGTTCCGGGACGACTCCACACAAGTCTTAGGCCCGGCATCGAAGGGAGGAATCCCGAGAGGCCCCCCGAGCAACTCGCATGGGACTGGCCTTTCCTGAGGCCACCAGAGCGGGTCCCTGAGGTCCCCGTCGTAAGTCGAGAGAACCTGCCGCAACTCGAGAAAATCCAGGAGGTTCTCCCCTGCAGGCGAGATGAGTCCCATTTCCGCTGAGGCGTCTCGAGGCTAATCAACCTAACTCTGGAACTTCCAAAGGGTCCTTCACACCCTTGCTGCAACTCAAGAAGTTGCCCGACGTACCCGTCTTCACTCGAGAGGAGCACGAGAGTCCCGCCCACATCCAGAGGAGCCCGTTTCCGCCTCCTAGCTCGAAGAGGAGATCCTTTCCCTGCGTGGTCGGGAAAGAATTCCCGCGTTCCCGTCGCATCTCAAGAGGGGCGCTCTCCACAGGAAAGGCGAGAGGAACTCCAGGGTCGTGCCACCATTCCAGGGTCCCCCAAATGTCTCAGTCCATTCCAGGGAAACCTGTTTTCCCTGCAGTGCCTCGACTTTCTAGCGAGGATCGACTCACATCACGGGGTGTCTCGTGGGACAGCCCTGTGGGAAAGCCTCGTCGGGAAAGCCTCGAGGGAAAGCCACAGATCCCTTGATCCATGCGAAGGAAGCGCGACAGTGCTGCTACAGCTCAGGAGGAAAGCGCACGTGCATGCCCCAGTCGAGACGAGGACTGACTCCCCTGGGGAGACTCCAGAAGTACCCCAAGATCCATGTCTGCACTGCAGAGGAATCCTCAGGTTCCGGCACTGACTCCACACAAGGTTTAGGCCCAGCATCGACGGGAGAGGAATCCCGAGAGGCCCCCATGCAACTAGCATGGGAACTGGCCTTTCCTGAGGCCACCAAAGAGGGTCCCTGTCGTCCCCATCATAAGACGAGAGCACCGCCGCAACTCGAGAAAATCCAGGAGGTTCTCCCCTCCAGGCGAGATGAGGCCCATTTCCGCTGAGGGAGTCTCGAGGCTATTCACACCTAACCCTCTGGAACTTCCCAAAGGGTCCTTCTCGCTTCCCCCTTGCTGCAACTGCAGAAGTTCCCCGACATAGCGGTCTCTCAATCGAGAGGGAAGCTACGAGAATGCCGCGACCAGCCAGCGGAGCCCCGTTCCGCCTCCTGAGCTCGAGAGGAGGGAATCTTCGCTGCGTGCTCGGAAAAATTGTCCGGCTTGTTCCGTCGGCATCTGAAGAGGAGGCGTCTAACCATCAGGAAGGGAGAGGACAGGGATCGGTGCCACCATTCCCAGAGTCGCGCTAGATTCAAGTCCATCCAAAGGGAACCTGTTGGTGCCGGGTGCACTGCCTCGACATTTCAAGCGAGGATCGATCACACAGGTGGTGACGTGGGAGTAGCTCTGTGGGCAAAGCCTGCGTAGCGGTGAAAGCCGTAAACCGCCCTTATCGAGGGAAGTTGGGAAGCAGCCGACAATGCAGCTGAGAAAGCCGGTGATCGGAAGGAACGCGACACTGTGCTGTGGGGAGCCACATCATGCCCGACTCGAAGAGGATGACTCGCCTTGGGAGACGCCAGAAGTCGGGGAGATCTCATGTATGCCTTGGAGAGAAAATCGGCTAGTTTCCGGCACAGCTCGCACAGCAAGGAGATTCATGGCCCGCGGGCATGCGACGGAGAGGAATCCCGAGAGGCCATCGAGCACTCGGCGGATGGGGACTGGCCTTTGTAGAGGGCCACCATAGGCGGGTCCTGAGGTGCCAGTGTAAGTCGAGAGACCTGCCGCAACTACGAAGATCCAGGAGGTTTCTCGCTGCTCAGGCGGGGGGGAGATGAGCAGCATTTACGAGGTAAGGCTCTCGGAGCTAATACGACACTACGCCTCTGGAACTTTCCAAAGGGTCACTTTAGCACGCCTTGCTGGGCAACTCAAGAAGTCCCGACATAGCCCATTCCACTCGAGAGGAAGCAGAGAGTCCCGCCAATCGCAGAGGCAGCCGTTTCCGCCTCCATAGTCGAGCGTAGGAGAATCTTTCTGGCGTTGTCGGAGAAGAATTCCCGGGTTCCGTCGCATCTCGGAAAGAGGAGGCGCTCTCCACCCGGAAAGGAGAGGAACTCCATGGTCCGTGCCACGGCATTAGCAGAGTCGCCGCAGATGTCTGCAGTCGCATTCCAGGGAATCTGTTTTCGCTCAGCTTCGTCGACTTTCAAGCGGAGGATTGACTCACAGCCACGGTGGCACGTAGGACATGCCCCCGGTGTGCGGTGAAAGACTGCGTGGGAAAGCCGTTGGGGCAGAGGGAAATGCACAGATACTTGATCCAGCTGAAGTGGAAGCGGCGACGTGCTGCTACAGTCGGGGGAGAACGCTGAGCGTGTAGATACCCATCGAACAGAGCATGCTATACTGGGAGACTGCAAAGAAGTACCGCAAGATCCGATGTCGAATGCATGGAGAGTAATCCTCAGGTTCTCACTGACTCCGACACAGGTCTTAGGCCGCAGCATCGAGGGGTAGAGGAATCGAGAGACGGCCCGAACTGGACTCGGCATGGGGACTGGCCTATTTCGCTGAGGCCACCAGAGGGGGTCCTGAGGTCGCCATGTCGTAGTCGAGAGGCACCTGCGCAAGAGCGTCGAGAACATCCAGGACGTTCTCCCTCGCAGGACGAGATGAGGCGCCATTTCCGCTGAAGGCGTCTCGAGGGCTAATGCACACTAACGCTCTGGAATTCCAAAGGGTCCCTTCAACCATGGCTGGCACTCACGAAGTTCCCCGACATACCCGATCTGCAACGATCGAGAGGAAGGCAACGAGAGTCCCACCGACCGATCCAGAGGACGCCCGTTGTCTGCCTCCTAGCTCGAGAGGGGAATGCTTTTCACCTGGTTGTGGCATGAAAGATTCCCGCGTTTTCAGCGGTCGCATCTCAAGGGAGGCGGCTCTCCAAAGAAGGCGAGAGGAGAGCTCCATGGTCGTGGACGCGATTCCAGAGTACCCAGATGTCATCAGTGCATTCCAGGGAACCTGTTTTCCGGCTGCGACTTTCTTCGACTTTCAAGCGAGGATCATACTCACACCATGGTGGCAGTGGGAAGCGGCCTGTTGGGGAGGAAAAAAAACCTCCCCCCCGTGGGAAAGCTTCGTGGGAAGCCTCAGAGGATAATAGCAGAATCTTGATCCAGCGAAGGGAAGGCTGACACTGCTAGCTACAGGCTCGGGAGGTAACAGCTCAGTGCATCACGCCACTCGAGCGAAGGAGTGGACTCCACCTGGGGAGAACTCCAGAATCCCAGATCACATGTCAGCACTGGAGAGGAATCCTCAGGTTGTGGCACGACCTTCAACAACAATCGTCTTAGGCCCGCGATCGACGGAGAGGAATCCCGAGAGGCACCGAGTGCAGACTGCGCATGGGGAGCTGGCCTTTCTGAGGCACCAAGCGGTGCCTGAGGTCCTGTCGTAAGATGAGAGACTGCCAGCAACGTCGAGAAATCCAGGTCTTCTCCCCTCCAGGCCAACCGGATTCGCTGAGGCAAATATTCGGAGGTGTAATCTGAGGATCAACTAAGATCTGATACTTTCCAAAGGGTCTTTCACTAGCCGCTATGCTGGCAACTCAAAGAGGAAGTCCCGACATATCCGTCTCCACTCAAGCAGGAAGCACGAGACGTGCCCGCACACTTCAGAGGAGGCCGCCGTTTCTGCCTGCTAGGCTTCCAGAGAGGGATCTTTTGCCTGTGTGTCGGGAAAGAATTCTTGCGGTGTCGCGTCGGCATCTATAGAGGAGGCGGCTCTCCCAGAAAGTGCGCGAGGAGAACTCCAGGTCAGGCCGCCATTCAGAGTCCCCAGATTCTCAGTTCCATTCCAGGGAAAGTCCTGTTTTCCCTGCATGCTTCGACTTTCAAGGCCGAGGATTAACTTCACCCACGGTGGCACGTAGGGACAGCCCTTTGTGGGAACTCATTCGTGAAAGCCTCTGGGAAAGCCTGAGGGAAAGCCACAGATACCTTGATCCACGCGAATGGAAGTCGCACACTCGCGTGCTACAGACCGGAGGAGAAGCGCACCGTGATGCCACCGCAGTCGAACGAGGATGACGTCCGCACTGGGAGATGTCCCAGAAGTAGCCAAGATCCATGTCAATGCCATGGAGAGGAATCGCTCAGGTTCGCAGGCACTGATTCACGACAGGTTCTTAGGCCCAGCATCGCGTTGAGGAAACCGCGAGAGGCCCCGAGGGCCGCCACACTCGCATGGAACTGGCCTTTCCTGAGGCCACGCAGAGCGCGGTCGGCCATGGGGTCCCGTCGTAAGTCGAGAGCACCGCTGGCCAGCAACTCGGAGAACATCCAGGAGGTCTCACCTCCAGGGAGATTGAGGCAACTTTCCGCTAGGGTGTCTCGAGGCAAATCACATGTAAACATGTGAACTTCCAAAGGGTCGCTTCACCCCTTGCTGCAACTCAAGAAGTTGCCCCGCATACCGTCTCCACTTTCGAGAGGAAGCAACGGAGCCGGCCCACATCCAGAGGAGCCCCGTTTCCGCTCCTATGCTCGAGAGGAAGGATCCTTTCCCTGGCGTGGTCGGGAAAGAATTCCGGCAGTGTTCCGTGCCATCTCAAGAAGGAGGCGCTCTCCCACAGGAAAGTCGAGAGGAACTCGAGGGTCGTGCGCACCATTCCAGAGTCCCCCAAGATGTCTTCAGTCATTCGCAGGGAAACCTGTTTTCCGCTGTACCCTGCCTTCGTCTTTCAAGCGCGAGGATCGACCTCAGCACAGCTGCGGTGGTACGTGGGAACAGCACCTGTTGGAAAGCCTCTTGGGAAAGCCTCGAGGGAAAGCCCCTGAACGCTTGATCCACGCAAAGGGAACTCGACACGCTGCTACAGCTCGGCGGAGGAAAGCGCAGCGTGCATGCCCCCAGTCGAGACGCGGGACTGCTCCCCGTGGGGAGACTCCAGAAAGTACCCCGCAAGATCGCATGTCAGCACTGGAGAGGAATCCTCAGTTCCGGCACCGGACTGCACACACGGTCTTTAGGCACTATTAATCGATGGGGAGGAATCCCGAGAGCGCGCCGAGCAACTGCATGGGACTGGCCTTTCTGAGGCCAACAGAGCGGGTCCCTGAGGTCGCCCGTGTAAGACGAGAGCACGCTGGCCGCAACATCGAAGAACATCCAGGAGGTGGATCGCCCTCCAGGCGAAGATGAGGCCATTTCCGCTGAGGCGTCTCGATGCTAATCACACCTAACGGCTCTGAAACTTCCAAATGGTCGCTTCACCACGATTGCTGGCAACTCAAAGAAGTTCCCCAACATAACCGTCTCCACTTTGAAGAGGAAGCAGCAATCGCGCGGCGCACATCCAGAGCGACCCCATTTCGCGTCTCTAACTCGAGAGAGGGAATCCTTTGCATGCGTTGTCCAGAAAGATTCCGGCGGCGTCCGGTCGCATCTCAAGAGAGGCGCTTCTTCCCACAGGAAAGGTGAGAGGAACTCCTAGGGTCGTGGCCACCATTCCCAGAGCCACCAGATGTCTCCGGTCCATTCCGGAATACCATGTTTCCCTGCACTGCCTCGACTGTTCAAGCCGAGGATCAACTCACCACGGTGCACGTGGACAGCCCTGTGGGAAAGCGCTGGGAAAGCTCGTGGGAAAGCGCTGCGAGGGAAAGCACAGATCCGTTGATCAGCGGGGGAAGGGAAGTGTGACATCTTGCTGCTACAGCTCGTGAGAAAGGCCGCACGTGCGATGCCCGCCACTCGAGACGAGGACTGACTCCCTGGGAGACTCGCAGAAGTTTACCCCAAGATCCATGTCAGCAACTGAAGAAAGGAGATCCTCAGGTTCCGGCACCGACTCCACAGCAAGGCTTAGGCCTAGCATCGAATGGAGAGAATCCGCGAGAGGCCCCGAGCAACTCGCATGGGGACTGGCCCTTCCCGAGGCCACAGAGCGGGTCCGCTGAGGTCCCAGTTTAAGTCCGAGAGCAACCTGCTGCACTCGAGAAAATCCAGGAGGTTCGTGCCCTCCAGGTGAGATGAGGCCGCATTTCCGGCTTGAGGCGTCTCGAGGCTATGTCACACCTAAACTCTGGAACTTCAAGGGGTCCTTCACACGCCTTGGCTGCAACGTCAAAAGAAGTGGCGGAGAGTCCCGTCTCCACGCTCAAGAGGGAGGCACGAGAGTCCCGCCTACATCCAGAGTGAGCGTCCCGTGTCCGACTCCTAGGCTCTAGAGGAGGGATCCTTTCCTGCGTGGGTCGGGGAAGAGAATTCCCGGCGTT
>NW_017213747.1:0-15324 GCF_001704415.2 Capra hircus | reverse complement strand
GGAGAAGGCGGACACTGCTGATACACCTCTGGGAGGAAAGCGGCACGTGCATGCCCCCACTCGAGACGAGGACTGACGCCCCTGGGGAGACTCCAGAAGTACCCCAAGATCCATGTTGGCAACCTGGAGAGGAATGTGCCATGTTCCCGCACCGACTCCACACAAGCGTCTTAGGCCCGGATCAACGGGAGACGAATCCCGAGAGGCCCCGAAAGCAACTCGCATGGGGACTGGCCCTTTCCTGAGGCCACCAGAAGCGGTCCCTGAGCCTCCCGTTATAAAGTCGAGAGCACCGTGCCGCAGCTCAGAGAAAATGCAGGAGGTTCTCTCCATCACGCGAGATGAGGCCCATTTTCCGCTGAGGCGTCCGCGTTACATCACCTAAATTCTGGAACTTCTACGGTTCTTCCACACCCTTGCTGTAACCAAAAGTTCCCCGACATCCCGTCTCTCACTCTGAGAGAAGCACGAGAGCTCACGCCCACATCGAGGAGGCCCGCGTTTCCGCCTTCCTAGCCGAGAGGAATCCTTTACGGCGTGGTCGGGAAAGAATTCCCCGGCCCTCTTTTCATGCCCGTCCCAAAGTAATAAGCTCCTCACGAGAAAGCGAAGAGGAACTCCAGGTTGTAGTCACCATTCCAGAGTCCCCCAAATGTCTCAGTCCTTCACGGAATCCTGTTTTCCCTGCACTTCCTTCCGAGTGAATACTCACACCCACGGTGGCACGCTCTGGGACAGCCCTAGTGGGACCAAGCCTCGTCGGGAAACCTCGTGGGAAAGCCTCGATGGAAATGCACAAGATCCCTTGATCCACCGCGAAGGGGAAGGTGCATGCTTGTACAGCTCGGGAGGAAAGCGTTACGTGCATGCCCCTCTCAAGACGAGGACTGACTCCCCTGGGGAGACTCCAGAAGTACCCCAAATCCATGTTCAGCACTGGAGAGGAATCCTCATTTCCGGCACTGACTCCACACAAGGTCTTTAGGCCCGGGCATCAACGGGAGAGGAATCCGAGAGGCCCCTGAGCAACTTGCATGCACTGGGTCTTTCCTGAGGCCACCAGAGCGGGTCCCTGAGGTCCCCGTCTTAAGTCGAGAGCCACCTGCCGCAACTCTCGAGAATAATCCAGGAGGTTCTCCCATCCAGGCGAGATGAGGCCCATTTCCGCTGAGGCGTCTCGGATGCTAATCACACCTAAATTCTGGAACTTCCAAAGGTTCCTTCACACCCTTGCCTGCAACTCAAGAAGTTCCCCGACATACCCGTCTCCCACTCGAGAGGAACACGAGAGTACCCGCCCACATCCAGAGGAGCCCCGTTTCCGCCTCCTAGCTCGAGAGGAGGGATCCTTTCCCTGCGTGCTCGGGAAAGAATTCCCCGCGTTCCCGTCGCCATCTCAAGAGGAGGCGCTCTCCACAGGAAAGGCGAGAGGAACTCCAGGGTTCGTGCCACCATTCCCCAGAGTCCCCCAGATGTCTCAGTCCATTCCAGGGAATCCTGTTTTCCCTGCACTGCCTCGACTTCAAGCCGAGGATCGACTCACACCACGGTGGCACTGTGGGACAGCCCTGTGGGAAAGCCTCGTGGGAAAGCCTCCTGGGAAAGCCTCGAGGGAAAAGCCACATATCCCTTGATCCACGCAAAGGGAAGCGTGACAGTGCTGCTAATAGCCTCGGGAGGAAAAGCGCACGGCATGCCCCAACTCGAAACGAGGACTGACTCCCCTCGGGAGACTCGAGAAGTACCCCAAGATCTATGTCAGCACTGGAGAGGAATCCTCAGGTTCCGGTACCGACTCCACACAAGGTCTTAGGCCCCCGGCATCGACGGGAGAGGAATCCCGAGAGGCCCCCGAGCAACTACCATGGGGACTGGCCTTTCCTGAGGCCACTAGAGCGGGTCCCTGAGGTCCCCGTCGTACGTCGAGAGCACCTGCCGCATCTCGAGAAAATCCAGGAGGTTCTCCCATCCAGGCCGAGATGAGGCCCATTTCCGCTGAGGCGTTTCGAGGCTATTCACACCTAACCTCTGGAACTTCCAAAGGGTCCTTCACACCCTTGCTGCAACTCAAGAAGTTCCCCGACATACTCATCTCCACTTGAGAGAAGCACGAGAGTCCCGCCCACATCCAGAGGAGCCCCGTTTCTGCCTCCTAGCTCGAGAAGTGGGATCCTTTCCCTGCGTGGTCGGGAAAGAATTCCCTGCGTTCCCATCGCATCTCAAGAGGAGGCGCTCTCCGCAGGAAAGGCGAGAGGAACTCCAGGGTCGTGCCACCATTCCCAGAGTCCCCCAGATGACTCAGTCCATTCCAGGGAAACCTGTTTTCCCTCCACTGCCTCGACTTTCAAGCCGAGGATCGACTCACACCACGGTGGCACGTGGGACAGCCATGTAGGAAAGCCTCGTGGAAAAGCCTGGTGGGAAAGCCTCGAGGGAAATCCCCTGATCCCTTGATCCTCGCGAAGGGAAGCGCGACACTGCTGCTACAGCTCGGGAGGAAAGCGCACGTGCATTCCACCACTCGAGACGAGGACTGACTCCCCTGGGGAGACTCCAGAAGTACCCCAAGATCCAAGTCAGCACTGGAGAGGAATCCTCAGGTTCCGGCACTGACTCCACACAAGGTCTTAGGCCCTAGCATCGACGGGACGGGAATCCCGAGTGCCCCCCAAGAAACTCGCATGGGGACTGGCCTTTCCTGAGGACACCAGAGCGGGTCCCTGAGGTCCCCGTAGGAAGTTGAGAGCACCTGCCGCAGCTCGAAAAAATGCAGGAGGTTCTCCCCACCAGGCGAGATGAGGCCCATTTCCGCTGAGGCGCCTCGAGGCTAATCACATCTAACCTCTGGAACTTTCAAAGGGTCCTTCACACCCGTTGCTGCAACTCAAGAAGTTCCACGACATACCGTCTCCACTCGAAAGGAAGCACGAGAGTTCTGCCCACATCCAGAGGAGCCCCGTTTCTGCCTCCTAGCTCGAGAGGAGGGATCCTTTCCCTGCGTGGATGGGAAAGAATTCCCGGCGTTCCCATCGCAACGCAAGAGGAGGCGCTCTCCACAGGAAAGGCGAGAGGAACTCCAGGGACGTGCCACCATTCCCAGAGTCCCCCAGATGTCTCAATCCATTCCAGGGAAACCTGTTTTCCCTGCACTACCTCGACTTTCAAGCGAGGATCGACTCACACCACGGTGGCACGTGGGACTGCCCTGTGGGAACGCCTCGTGGGAAAGCCTCGTGGGAAAGCCTCGAGGGAAAGCCACAGATCCCTTGATCCACGCGAAGGGAAGCGTGACACTGCTGGTACAGCTCGGGAGGAAAGCGTACGTGCATGCCCCCTCTCGACACGAGGACTGACTCCCCTGTGGAGACTCCAGAAGTACCCCAAGATCCATGTGAGAACTGGAGAGGAATCCTCATGTTCCGGCACTGACTCCACACAAGGTCTTAGGCCCCGGCATCAAGGGGAGAGTAATCCCGAGAGGCCCCCGAGCAACTCGCATGTGCACTGGCCTTTCCTGAGGCCACCAGAGCGGGTCCCTGAGGTCCCCGTCATAAGTCGAGAGCACCTGCCGCAACTCGAGCAACTCCAGGAGGTTCTCCCCTCCAGGCGAGATGAGGCCCATTTCGGATGAGGCGTGTCGAGGCTAATCACACCTAAACTCTGGAACTTAAAAGGGTCCTTCACACCCTTGCTGCAACTCAAGAAGATCCCCGACATACCCGTCTCCAGTCGACAGGAAGCACGAGAGTCACGCCCACATCCTGAGGAGTCCCGTTTCCGCCTCCTAGCTCCAGAGGAGGGATCCTTTCCCTGCGTGCTCTGGAAAGAATTCCCCGGCGTTCCCGTCGCATCTCAAGAGGAGGCCCTCTCCACAGGAATGGCGAGAGGAACTCCAGGGTCGTGCCACCATTCCCAGAGTCCCCCAGATGTCTCAGTCCATTCCAGGGAAACCTGTTTTCCCTGCACTGCCTCGACTTTCAAGCCGAGGATCGACTCACACCACGGTGGCACGTGGGACAGCCCTGTGGGAAAGCCTCGTGGGAAAGCCACGAGGGAAAGCCACAAATCCCTTGAGCCACGTGAAGGGAAGCGTGACACTGCTGATACAGCTCGGGAGGAAAGCGCACGTGCATGCCCCCACTCGAGACGAGGACTGACGCCCCTGGGGAGACTCCAGAAGTACCCCAAGATCCATGTTGGCACTGGAGAGGAGATGCTCAGGTTCCGGCACCGACTCCACACAAGGTCTTAGGCCCCGCATCAACGGGAGAGGAATCCCGAGAGGCCCCCGAGCAACTCGCATGGGGACTGGCCTTTCCTGAGGCCACCAGAGCGGGTCCCTGAGGTCCCCGTCTAAGTCGAGAGCACCTGCCGCAGCTCGAGAAAATCCAGGAGGTTCTCCCATCCAGGCGAGATGAGGCCGATTTCCGCTGAGGCGTCTCGCCGTTAATCACACCTAAATTCTGGAACTTCTAAACGGTTCTTCACACCCTTGCTGCAACTCAAGAAGTTCCCCGACATACCCGTCTCCACTCGAGAGGAAGCACGAGAGTCACGCCCACATCTGAGGAGCCCGGTTTCCGCCTCCTAGCCCGAGAGGAGGGATCCTTTCCCTGCGTGGTCGGGAAAGAATTCCCCGCGTTCCCGTCCCATCTCAACAGGAGGCGCTCTCCACAGGAAAGGCGAGAGGAACTCCAGGGTTGTGTCACCATTCCCAGAGTCCCCCAGATGTCTCAGTCCATTCCAGGGAATCCTGTTTTCCCTGCACTGCCTCGGCTTTCGAGCCGAGGATCGACTCACACCACGGTGGCACGTGGGACAGCCCTGTGGGAAAGCCTCATGGGAAAACCTCGTGGGAAAGCCTCGATGGAAAGCCACAGATCCCTTGATCCACGCGAAGGGAAGGGTGACACTGCTGCTACAGCTCGGGAGGAAAGCGTACGTGCATGCCCCCTCTCAAGACGAGGACTGACTCCCCTGGGGAGACTCCAGAAGTACCCCAAGATCCATGTCAGCACTGGAGAGGAATCCTCATGTTCCGGCACTGACTCCACACAAGGTCTTAGGCCCGGGCATCAACGGGAGAGGAATCCCGAGAGGCCCCTGAGCAACTTGCATCGGCACTGGTCTTTCCTGAGGCCACCAGAGCGGGTCCCTGAGGTCCCCGTCTAAGTCGAGAGCACCTGCCGCAACTCGAGAAAATCCAGGAGGTTCTCCCCTCCAGGCGAGATGAGGCCCATTTCCGCTGAGGCGTCTGGATGCTATTCACACCTAAATTCTGGGACTTCCAAAGGTTCCTTCACACCCTTGCTGCAACTCAAGAAGTTCCCCGACATACCCGTCCCCACTCGAGATGAAACACGAGAGACCCGCCCTTATCCAGAGGAGCCCCGTTTCCGCCTCCTAGCTCAACGGAGGGATCCTTTCCCTGCGTGCTCGGGAAAGAATTCCCGGCGTTTCCGTCGCATCTCAAGAGGAGGCGCTGTCCACAGGAAAGGCGAGAGGAACTCCAGGGTCGTGCCACCATTCCCAGAGTCCCCCAGATGTCTCAGTCCATTCCAGGGAAACCTGTTTTCCCTGCACTGCGTCGACTTTCAAGCCGAGGATCGACTCACACCAAGGTGGTTTGTGGGTCAGCCCTGTGGGAAAGCCTCGTGGGAAAGCCTCCTGGGAAAGCCTCGAGGGAAAGCCACATATCCCTTGATCCACGCAAAGGGAAGCGTGACAGTGCTGCTATAGCTCGGGAGGAAAGCGCACGTGCATGCCCCAACTCGAAACGAGGACTGACTCCCCTCGGGAGACTCGAGAAGTACCCCAAGATCTATGTCAGCACTGGAGAGGAATCCTCAGGTTCCGGTACCGACTCCACACAAGGTCTTAGGCCCCGGCATCGACGGGAGAGGAATCCCGAGAGGCCCCGAGCAACTACCATGGGGACTGGCCTTTCCTGAGGCCACTAGAGCGGGTCCCTGAGGTCCCCGTCGTACGTCGAGAGCACCTGCCGCATCTCGAGAAAATCCAGGAGGTTCTCCCATCCAGGCGAGATGAGGCCCATTTCCGCTGAGGCGTTTCGAGGCTATTCACACCTAACCTCTGGAACTTCCAAAGGGTCCTTCACACCCTTGCTGCAACTCAAGAAGTTCCCCGACATACCCGTCTCCACTCGAGAGGAAGCACGAGAGTTCTGCCCACATCCAGAGGAGCCCCCTGTCCGCCTCCTATCTCGAGAGGAGGGATCCTTTCCCTGCTTGATCGGGAAAGAATTCCGGGCATTCCCGTCGCTTCTCAAGAGGAGGCGCTGTCCACAGGAAAGGCGAGAGGAACTCCAGGTTCGTGCCACCATTCCCAGAGTCCCCCAGATATCTCAGTCCGTTCCAGGGAATCCTGTTTTCCCTGCACTGCCTCGACTTTCAAGCCGAGGATCGACTCACACCAAGGTGTCACGTGGGACAGCCCTGTGGGAAAGCCTCGTGGGAAAGCCTCATGGGAAAGCCTCGAGGGAAAGCCACAGATCCCTTGATCCAAGCGAAGGGAAGCGTGACACTGCTGCTACAGCTCGAGAGGAAAGCGCACTTGCAGGCCCCCACTCGAGACGAGGACTGACTCCCCTGGGGAGACTCAGAAGTACCCCAAGATCCATGTCAGCACTGGAGCGGAATTCTCAGGTCCCGGCACCGATGCCACACAAGGTCTTAAGCCAGCGTGACACTGCTGCTACAGCTCGAGAGGAATGCACACGTGCAGGCCCCCACTGGAGACGAGGACTGACTCCCCTGGGGAGACTCAGAAGTACTCCAACTTCCATGTCAGCACTGGAGAGGAATCCTCAAGTTCCGGCACCGACTCCACACAAGTTTTAGGCCCCGACTTCGACGGTAGAGGAATCCCGAGAGGCCCCCGATCAACTCGCATGGAGACTGGCCTTTCCTGAGGCCACCAGAGCGGGTCCCTGAGGTCCCCGTCATAAGTCGAGAGCACCTGCCGCATCTCGAGAAAATCCAGGAAGTTCTCCCCTCCCGGCGAGATGAGGTCCATTTCCGCTGAGGCGTCTTGAGGCTATTCACACCTAACCTCTGGAACTTCCAAAGGGTCCTTCACACCCTTGCTGCAACCCAAGAAGTTCCCCGACATACCCATCTCCACTCGAGAGGAAGCACGAGAGTCCCGCCCACATCCAGAGGAGCCCCGTTTCCGCCTGCTAGATCGATGGAGGGATCCTTTCCCTGCGTGCTCGGGAAATAATTCCCGGCGTTTCCGTCGCATCTCAAGAGGAGGCGCTCTCCACAGGAAAGGTGAGAGGAACTCCAGCGTCCTGCCACCATTCCCAGAGTCCCCCAGATGTCTCAGTCCATTCCAGGGAACCTGTTTTCCCTGCACTGCCTCCACTTTCAAGCCGAGGATCGACTCACACGACGGTGGAACGTGGGACAGCCCTGTGGGAGAGCCTCGTGGGAAAGCCTCGTGGGAAAGCCTCGAGGGAAAGCCACAGATCCCTTGATCCACGCGAAGGGAAGCGTGACACTGCTGCTACAGCTCGGGAGGAAAGCGCACGTGCATGCCCCCACTCGAGACGAGGACTGACTCCCCTGGGGAGACTCCAGAAGTACCCAAAGATCCATGTCAACACTGGAGAGAAATTCTCAGGTTCCGGTACCGACTCCACACAAGGTCTTAGGCCCCGGCATTGACGGGAGAGGAATCCCGAGAGGCCCCCGAGCAACTCGCATGGGGACTGGCCTTTCCTGAGGCCACCAGAGCGGGTCCCTGAGGTCCCCGTCGTAAGTCGAGAGCACCTGCCGCAAGTCGAGAAAATCCAGGAGGTTCTCCCCTCCAGGCGAGATGAGGCCCATTTCCAGTGAGGCGTCTCGTGTCTAATCACATCTAACATCTGGAACTTCCAAAGGGTCCTTCACACCCTTGCTGCAACTCAAGAAGTTCCCCGACATACCCGTCTCCACTCGAGAGGAAGCACGAGAGTTCTGCCCACATCCAGAGGAGCCCTGTGTCCGCCTCCTATCTCGAGAGGAGGGATCCTTTCCCTGCTTGATCGGGAAAGAATTCCCGGCGTTTCCGTCGCATCTCAAGAGGAGGCGCTCTCCACAGGAAAGGCGAGAGGAACTCCAGGGTCGTGCCACCATTCCCAGAGTCCCCCAGATATCTCAGTCCATTCCAGGGAATCCTGTTTTCCCTGCACTGCCTCGACTTTCAAGCCGAGGATTGACTCATACCAAGGTGGCACGTGGGACAGCCCTGTGGGGAAGCCTCGTGGGAAAGCCTCGAGGGAAAGCCACAGATCCCTTGATCCAAGCGAAGGGAAGCGTGACACTGCTGCTACAGCTCGAGAGGAAAGCGCACGTGCAGGCCCCCACTCGAGACGAGGCCTGACTCCCCTGGGGAGACTCAGAAGTACCCCAAGATCCATGTCAGCACTGGAGAGGAATTCTCAGGTCCCGGCACCGACGCCACACAAGGTCTTAAGCCAGCATGACACTGCTGCTACAGCTCGAGAGGAAAGCACACGTGCAGGCCCCCACTCGAGACGAGGACTGACTCCCCTGGGGAGACTCAGAAGTACTCCAAGTTCCATGTCAGCACTGGAGAGGAATCCTCAGGTTCCGGCACCGACTCCACACAATGTTTTACGCCCCGACTTCGACGGGAGAGGAATCCCGAGAGGCCCCCGATCAACTCGCATGGGGACTGGCCTTTCCTGAGGCCACCAGAGCGGGTCCCTGAGGTCCCCGTCGTAAGTCGGGAGCACCTGCCGCATCTCGAGAAAATCCAGGAGGTTCACCCCTCCAGGCGAGATGAGGCCCATTTCCGCTGAGGCGTCTTGAGGCTATTCACACCTACCCTTTGGAACTTCCAAAGGGTCCTTCACACCCTTGCTGCAACTCAAGAAGTTCCCCGACATACCCGTCTCCACTCGAGAGGAAGCACGAGAGCCCCGCCCACATCCAGAGGAGCCCCGTTTCCGCCTCCTAGCTCGACGGAGGGATCCTTTCCTTGCGTGCTCGGGAAAGAATTCCCGGCGTTTCCCTCGCATCTCAAGAGGAGGCGCTCTCCACAGGAAAGGCGAGAGGAACTCCAGGGTCGTGCCACCATTCCCAGAGTCCCCCAGATGTCTCAGTCCATTCCAGGGAAACCTGTGTTCCCTGCACTGCGTCGACTTTCAAGCCGAGGATCGACTCACACCTCGGTGGCACGTGGGACAGCCCTGTGGGAAAGCCTCGTGGGAAAGCCTCGTGGGAAAGCCTCGAGGGAAAGCCACAGATCCCTTGATCCAAGCGAAGGGAAGCGTGACACTTCTGCTACAGCTCGAGAGGAAAGCACACGTGCAGGCCCCCACTCGAGACGAGGACTGACTCCCCTGGGGAGACTCAGAAGTACCCCAAGATCCATGTCAGCACTGGAGAGGAATTGCTCACATCCCGGCACCGACGCCACACAAGGTCTTAAGCCAGCGTGACACTGCTGCTACAGCTCGAGAGGAAAGCACACGTGCAGGCCCCCACTCGAGACGAGGACTGACTCCCCTGGGAAGACCCAGAAGTACCCCAAGTTCCATGTGAGCACTGGAGAGGAATCCTCAGGTTCCGGCACCGACTCCACACAATGTTTTAGGCCCCGACTTCGACGGGAGAGGAATCCCGAGAGGCCCCCAATCAACTTGCATGTGGACTGGCCTTCCTGAGGCCACCAGAGCGGGTCCCTGAGGTCCCCGTCGTAAGTCAAGAGCACCTGCCGCATCTCGAGAAAATCCAGGAGGTTCTCCCCTCCAGGCGAGATGAGGCCCATTTCCGCTGAGGCGTCTCCAGGCTGTTCACACCTAACCTCTGGAACTTCCAAAGGGTCCTTCACACCCTTGCTGCAACTCAAAAAGTTCCCCGACATACCCGTCTCCACACGAGAGGAAACACGAGAGTTCTGCCCACATCCAGAGGAGCCCCGTTTCCGCCTCCTAGCTCGAGAGGAGGGATTCTTTCCCTGCGTGTTCGGGAAAGAATTCCCGGCGTTACCTTCGCATCTCAAGAGGAGGCCCTCTCCACAGGAAAGGCGAGAGGAACTCCAGGGTCGTGACACCATTCCCAGAGTCCCGCAGATGTCTCAGTCCATTCCAGGGAAACCTGTTTTCCCTGCACTGCCTCGACTTTCAAGCCGAGGATCGACTCACACCACGGTGGCACGTGGGACAGCCCTGTGGGAAAGCCTGTTGGGAAAGCCTCCTGGGAAAGCCTCCTGTAAAAGCCTCGATGGAAAGCCACAGATCCCTTGATCCACGCGAATGGAAGCGCCACACTGCTGCCACAACTCGGGAGGAAAGCGCACGTGCATGCCCCCACTCGAGATGAGGACTGACTCCCCGAGGGAGACTCCAGAAATACCCCAAGATCCATGTCAGCACTGGAGAGGAATCCTCAGGTTCCGGCGCCGAATCCAAACAAGGTCTTAGGCCCCGGCATCGAAGGGAGAGGAATCCTGAGAGGCTCACGAGCAACTCGCATGGGGTCTGGCCTTTCCTGAGGCCACCAGAACGGGTCCCTGAAGTCCCCGTTGTAAGTTGAGAGCACCTGCCGCAACTCGAAAAAATCCAGGAGGTTCTCCCCTCCAGGCGAGATCAGGCCTATTTCCGCTGAGTCGTCTCGAGGCTAATCACACCTAACCTCTGGAACTTACAAAGGGTCCTTCACACCCTTGCTGCAACTCAAGAAGTTCCCCGACATACCCGTCTCCACTCGAGAGGAAGCACGAGAGTCCCGCCCACATCCAGAGGAGCCCCGTTTCCCCTCCTAGCTCGAGCGGAGGGATCCTTTCCCTGCGTGTTCGGGAAAGAATTCCCGGCGTTCCCGTCGCATCTCAAGAGGAGGCGCTCTCCACAGGAAAGGCGAGAGGAACTCCAGGGTCGTGCCACCATTCCCAGAGTCCCCCAGATGTCTCAGTCCATTCCAGGGAAACCTGTTTTCCCTGCACTGCGTCGACTTTCAAGCCGAGGATCGACTCACACCAAGGTGGCACGTGGGTCAGCCCTGTGGGAAAGCCTAGTGGGAAAGCCTCCTGGGAAAGCCTCAAGGGAAAGCCACATATCCCTTGATCCACGCGAAGGGAAGCGTGACACTGCTGCTACAGCTCGGGAGGAAAGCGCACTTGCATGCCCCAACTCGAAACGAGGACTGACTCCCCTGGGGAGACCTGAGAAGTACCCTAAGATCCATGTCAGCACTGGAGAGGAATCCTCAGGTTCCGGTACCGACTCCACACAAGGTCTTAGGCCCCGGGCATCGACGGGAGAGGAATCCCGAGAGGACCCCGAGCAACTCGCGAGGGGACTGGCCTTTCCTGAGGCCATCAGAGCGGGTCCCTGAGGTCCCCGTCGTAAGTCGAGAGCACCTGCCGCCACTCGAGAAAATTCAGGAGGTTCTCCCCTCCAGGCCAGATGAGGCCCATTTCCCCTGAGGCGTCTCGTGGCTAATCACATCCAACATCTGGAACTTCCAAGGGATCCTTACCACCCTTGCTGCAACTCAAGAAGTTCCCCGACTTACCCGTCTCCCTTCGAGAGGAAGCACGAGAGTTCTGCCCACATCCAGAGGAGCCCCGTGTCCGCCTCCTATCTCGAGAGGAGGGATCCTTTCCCTGCTTGATCAGGAAAGAATTCCCGGCGTTCCCGTCGCATCTCAAGAGGAGGCGCTCTCCACAGGAAAGGCGAGAGGAATTCCAGGGTGGTGCCACCATTCCAAGAGTCCCCCAGATATATCAGTCCATTCCAGGGAAACCTGTTTTCCCTGCACTGCCTCGACTTTCAAGCCGAGGATCGACTCACACCAAGGTGGCACGTAGGATAGCCCTGTAGGAAGGCCTCGTGGGAAAGCCTCGTGGGAAAGCCTCGAGGGAAAGCCACAGATCCCTTGATCCATGCGAAGGGAAGCGTGACACTGCTGCTACAGCTCGAGAGGAAAGCACACGTGCAGGCCCCCACTCGAGACGAGGACTGACTCCCCTGGGGAGACTCAGAAGTACCCCAAGATCCATGTCAGCACTGGAGAGGAATTCTCAGGTCCCGGCACCGACGCCACACAAGGTCTTAAGCCAGCGTGACACTGCTGCTACAGCTCGAGAGGAAAGCACACGTGCAGGCCCCCACTCGAGAAGAGGACTGACTCCCCTGGGGAGACTCAGAAGTACTCCAAGTTCCATGTCAGCACTGGAGAGGAATCCTCAGGTTCCGGCACCGACTCCACACAATGTTTTAGACCCCGACTTCGACGGGAGAGGAATCCCGAGAGGCCCCCGATCAACTCGCATGGGGACTGGCCTTTCCTGAGGCCACCAGAGCGGGTCCCTGAGGTCCCCGTCGTAAGGCGAGAGCACATGCCGCATCTCGAGAAAATCCAGGAGGTTCTCCCCTCCAGGCGAGATGAGGCCCATTTCCGCTGAGGCGTCTCCAGGCTATTCACACCTAACCTCTGGAACTTCCAAAGGGTCCTTCACACCCTTGCTGCAACTCAAGAAGTTCCCCGACATACCCGTCTCCACTCGAGAGGATCATGAGAGTTCCGCCCACATAAAGAGGAGCTCCGTTTCCGCCACCTAACTCGAGAGGAGGGATCCTTTCCCTGCGTGGTCGGGAAAGAATTCCCGGAGTTCCCGTCCCATCTCAAGAGGAGGTGATCTCCACAAAAAAGGCGAGAGGAACTCCAGGGCCGTGCCACCATTCCCAGAGTCCCCCAGATGTCTCAGTCCTTTCCAGGGAAACCTGTTTTCCCTGCACTGCCTCGACTTTCAAGCCGAGGATCGACTCACTCCATGGTGGCACGTGGGACAGCCCTGTGGGAAAGCCTCTTGGGAAAGCCTCCTGGGAAAGCCTCCTGGGAAAGCCTCAATGGAAAGCCACAGATCCCTTGATCCACGCGAAGGGAAGTGCCACACAGCTGCCACAGCTCGGGAGGAAAGCGCACGTGCATACACCTCTCGAGACGAGGACTGACTCCCCTGGGGAGACTCCAGAAGTACCCCAAGATCCATGTCAGCACTGGCGAGGAATCCTCAGGTTCCGGCACCGACTTCACACTAGGTCTTAGGCCCCGGCATCGACGGGAGAGGAATCCCGAGAGGCCCCCGAGCAACTCGCATGTGGACTGGCCTTTCCTGAGGCCACCAGAGCTGGTCCCTGAGGTCCCCGTCGTAAGTTGAGAGGACCTGCCGCAACTCGAGAAACATCCAGTAGGTTCTCCCCTCCAGGCGAGATTAGGCCCATTTCCACTTAGGCGTCTCGAGGCTAATCACATCTAACATCTGCAACTTCCAAAGGGTCCTTCACACACTTGCTGCAACTCAAGAAATTCCCCGACATACCCGTCTCCACTCGAGAGGAAGAACGAGAGTCCCGCCCACATCCAGAGGAGCCCCGTTTCCGCCTCCTAGCTCGAGAGGAGGGTTCCTTTCCCTGCGTGTTCGGGAAAGAATTTCCGGCGTTCCCGTCGCATTTCAAGCGGAGGCGCAATCCAAAGGAAAGGCGAGAGGAACTCCAGGGTCGTGCCACCATTCCCAGAGTCCCCCAGATGTCTCAGTCCATTCCAGGGAACCATGTTTTCCCTGCACTGCCTCGACTTCCAAGCCGAGGATCGACTCACACCACCGTGGCACGTGGGACAGCCCTGCGGGACAGCCCTGTGGGAAAGCCTCATGGGAAAGCCTCGAGGGAAAGCCACAGATCCCTTTATCCACGCGAAGGGAAGCGCGACACTGCTGCTACAGCTCGGAAAGAAACAGCACGTTCATGCCCCCACTGGAGACGAGGACCGACTCCATTGATGAAACTTCAGGTTCCGGCACCGACTCCACACAAGGTCTTAGGCCCCAACATCGATGGGAGAGGAATCCTAAGATGCCCCCGAGCAACTCGCATGGGGACTGGCCTTTCCTGAGGCCAACAGAGCGGGTTCCTGAGGTCCCCGTCGTAAGTCGAGAGCACCTGTCACAACTCGAGAAAATCCAGGAGGTTCTCCCCTCCAGGCGAGAGGAGGCCCATTTCCACTGAGGCGTCTCCAGGCAAATCACACATAAACTCTGGACCTTCCAAAGGGTCCTTCACACCCTTGCTGCAACTCAAGAAGTTCCCCGACATACTCATCTCCACTTGAGAGGAAGCACGAGAGTCCCGACCACATCCAGAGGAGCCCCGTTTCTGCCTCCTAGCTCCGAGAAGTGGGATCCTTTCCCTGCGTGGTCGGGAAAGAATTCCCTGCGTTCCCATCGCATCTCAAGAGGAGGCGCTCTCCGCAGGAAAGGCGAGAGGAACTCCAGGGTCGTGCCACCATTCCAGAGTCCCCCAGATGACTCAGTCCATTCCAGGGAAACCTGTTTTCCCTCCACTGCCTCGACTTTCAAGCCGAGGATCGACTCACACCACGGTGGCACGTGGGACAGCCATGTAGGAAAGCCTCGTGGAAAAGCCTGGTGGGAAAGCCTCGAGGGAAATCCCCTGATCCCTTGATCCTCGCGAAGGGAAGCGCGACACTGCTGCTACAGCTCGGGAGGAAAGCGCACGTGCATTCCACCACTCGAGACGAGGACTGACTCCCCTGGGGAGACTCCAGAAGTACCCCAAGATCCAAGTCAGCACTGGAGAGGAATCCTCAGGTTCCGGCACTGACTCCACACAAGGTCTTAGGCCCTAGCATCGACGGGACGGGAATCCCGAGTGCCCCCCAAGAAACTCGCATGGGGACTGGCCTTTCCTGAGGACACCAGAGCGGGTCCCTGAGGTCCCCGTAGGAAGTGAGAGCACCTGCCGCAGCTCGAAAAAATGCAGGAGGTTCTCCCCACCAGGCGAGATGAGGCCCATTTCCGCTGAGGCGCCTCGAGGCTAATCACATCTAACCTCTGGAACTTTCAAAGGGTCCTTCACACCGTTGCTGCAACTCAAGAAGTTCCACGACATACCGTCTCCACTCGAAAGGAAGCACGAGAGTTCTGCCCACATCCAGAGGAGCCCCGTTTCTGCCTCTAGCTCGAGAGGAGGGATCCTTTCCCTGCGTGGATGGGAAAGAATTCCCGGCGTTCCCATCGCAACGCAAGAGGAGGCGCTCTCCACAGGAAAGGCGAGAGGAACTCCAGGGACGTGCCACCATTCCCAGAGTCCCCCAGATGTCTCAATCCATTCCAGGGAAACCTGTTTTCCCTGCACTACCTCGACTTTCAAGCCGAGGATCGACTCACACCACGGTGGCACGTGGGACTGCCCTGTGGGAACGCCTCGTGGGAAAGCCTCGTGGGAAAGCCTCGAGGGAAAGCCACAGATCCCTTGATCCACGCGAAGGGAAG
>NW_017213746.1:0-15326 GCF_001704415.2 Capra hircus | reverse complement strand
GGAAGCTGAGGATTCCTCTCCAGTGCTGACATGGATTTTGGTACTTCTGGAGTCTCCACAAAGGAGTCAGGCCTCGTCTCGAGTGGGGCATGAGCGTGCCCTGCCCATGCTGTAGCAGCAGTGTCACGCTTCCCTTGCGTGGACCAAGGGATCTGTGGCTTTCCCTCGAGTCTTTCCACGAGGCTTTCCCACAGGGCTGTCCCACGTGCACGGTGGTGTGAGTCGATCCTCGGCTGAAAGCCGAGGCAGTGCAGGGAAAACAGGTTTCCCTGTGGAATGGACTGAGATATCTCTGGGAGTCTTGGAATGGTGGCACGACCCTGCAGTTCCTCTCCCTTTCCTTTGGAGAGCGCCTCCTCTTGAGATGCGATGGGAAGCCGGGAATTCTTTCCCGACCACGCAGGGAAAGGATCCTCCTCTCGAGCTAGAGGCAGAAACGGGCTCCTCTGGATGTGGGCGGAACTCGTGCTTCCTCTCGAGTGGAGACGGGTATGTCGGGGAACTTCTTGAGTTGCAGCAAGGGTGTGAAGACCTTTGGAAGTTCCAGAGGTTAGGTGTGATTAGCCTCGAGACGCCTCAGCGGAAATGGGCCTCATCTCGCCTGGAGGGGAGAACCTCCTGGATTTTCTCGAGTTGCGGCAGGTGCTCTCGACTTACGACGGGGACCTCAGGGAACCCGCTCTGGTGGCCTCAGAAAGGCCAGTCCCCATGCGAGTTGCTCGGGGCCTCTCGGGATTCCTCTCCGTCGATGCTGGGGCCTAAGACCTTGTGTGGAGGGGTGGGAACTGAGGATTCCTCTCCAGTGCTGACATGGATCTTGGGGTACTTCTGGAGTCTCCCCAGGGGAGTCAGTCCTCGTCGAGTGGGGGCATGCACGTGCGCTTTCCTCCCGAGCTGTAGCAGCAGTGTCACGTTCCCTTCGCGTGATCAAGGATCTGGGCTTTCCTCGAGGCTTTCCCACGAGGCTTTCCCACAGGCTTTCCACGCCTGTCCCACGTGCCACCGTGGTGTGAGTCGATCCTCGGCTTGAAAGTCGAGGCAGTGCAGGGAAAACAGGTTTCCCTGGAATGGACTGAGACATCTGGGGGACTCTGGAATGGTGGCACGACCCTGGAGTTCCTCTCGCCTTTCCTGTGGAGAGCGTCTCTCTTGAGATGCGACGGGAACGCCGGAAATTCTTTCCGACCACGCAGGGAAAGATCCTCCTCTCGAGCTAGGAGGCGGGGGCTCTCTGGATGTGGGCCATATGTCGGGGAACTTCTCAGCAAGGGTGTGAAGGACCCTTTGGAAGGCCAGAAGCCCGTCCGTTCGCTGGAACTTCCAAAGGGTCCTTCACACCCTTGCTGCAACTCAAGAAGTTCCCCGAGAGAGGAAGCACGAGAGTCCCGCCCACATCCAGAGGAGCCTTTCCCTCCTAGCTCGAGAGGAGGGATCCTTTCCCTGCGTGGTCGGAAAGAATTCCCGGCGTTCCCGTCGCATCTCAAGAGGGGCGCTCTCCACAGGAAAGGCGAGAGGAACTCCAGGGTCGTGCCACCATTCCCAGAGTCCCCCAGATGTCTCAGTCCATTCCAGGGAAACCTGTTTTCCCTGCACTGCCTCGACTTTCAAGCCGAGGATCGACTCACACCACGGTGGCACGTGGGACAGCCCTGTGGGAAAGCCTCGTGGAAAGAAAGCCTCGAGGGAAAAAAATCCCTTGATCCACGCGAAGGGAAGCGTGACACTGCTGCTACAGCTCGAGGAAAGCGCACGTGCATGCCCCACTCGAGACGAGGACTGACTCCCCTGGGAGACTCCAGAAGTACCCCAAGATCCATGTCAGCACTGGAGAGGAATCCAGGTTCCGGCACCGACTCCACACAAGGTCTTAGGCCCCGCATCGACGGAGAGGAATCAGGCCCCTAGCAACTCGCATGGGGACTGGCCTTTCCTGAGCCACCAGAGCGGGTCCCTGAGGTCCCCGTCGTAAGTCGAGAGCACCTGCCGCAACTCGAGAAAATCCAGGAGGTTCTCCCCTCCAGGCGAGATGAGGCCCATTTCCGCTGAGGCGTCTCGAGGCTAATCACACCTAACCTCTGGAACTTCCAAAGGGTCTTTCACACCTTGCTGCAACTCAAGAAGTTCCCCGACATACCCGTCTCCACTCAGAGGAAGCACGAGAGTCCCGCCCACATCCAGAGGAGCTCCGTTTCCGGCTCGTAGCTCGAGAGGAGGATCCTTTCCCTGCTTGGTCGGGAAAGAATTCCCGGCATTCCCATCGCATCTCAAGAGGAGGCGCTCTCCAAAGGAAAGGGAGAGGAACTGCAGGGTCGTGCCACCATTCCAAGACTCCCCCAGATATCTCAGTCCGTTCACAGGAACCTGTTTTCCCTGCACTGCCTCGGCTTTCATGCCGAGGATCGACTCACACCACCGTGACACGTGGGACAGCCCTGTGGGAAAGCCTCGTGGGAAAGACTCGAGGAAAGCCACAGATCCCTTGGTCCACGCAAGGGGAAGCGTGACACTGCTGCTACAGCATGGGAGGAAAGGGCACGCTCATGCCCCCACTCGAGACGAGGCCTGACTCCTTTGTGGAGACTCCAGAAGTACCCAAAATCCATGTCAGCACTGGAGAGGAATCCTCAGCTTCCGGCCCCGACTCCACACAAGGTCTTAGGCCCCGGCATCGACGGGAGAGGAATCACGAGAGGCCCCCTAGCAACACGCATGATAACTGGCCTTTCCTGCGGCCGCCAGAGCGGGTCCCTGAATCCCCGTCGTAACTCGAGAGCACCTGCTGAAACTCGGGAATATCCAGGAGCCTCTCCATTCCAGGCGACATGAGGCCCATTTCTGCTGAGGCATCTCGAGACTAACCACACCTAACCTCTGGAACTTCCAAAGGGTCCTTCACACCCTTGCTGCAACTCAAGAAGTTCCCCGACATACCCGTTCCTCTTCACATTCTGCCATAATGGTGGTGTCATCTGCATATCTAAGTTGATTGATATTTCTACCGGCAATCTTGATTCCAGCTCATGTATCTTCCATCCCAGCATTTTTCATGATGTACTCTGCATAGAAGTTAAATAAACAGGGTGACAATATACAGCCTTGACATACTCCTTTTCCTTTTTGGAACCAGTCTGTTGTTCCATGTCCTAACTGTTGCTAAGCTTAAGGACTTCTATGAAAAGGGTCATGAAAAATGATGGAAGATACATGAGCTGGAATCAAGATTGCCGGTAGAAATATCAATCAACTTAGATATGCAGATGACACCACCATTATGGCAGAACGTGAAGAGGAACGGTATGTCGGGGAACTTCTTGAGTTGCAGCAGGGTGTGAAGGACCCATTGGAAGTTCCAGAGGTTAGGTGTGGTTTAGTCTCGAGATGCCTCAGCGGAAATGGGCCTCATGTCGCCTGGAATGGAGAGGCTCCTGGATATTCCGAGTTTCAGCAGGTGCTCTCGAGTTACGACGGGGATACAGGGACCCGCTCTGGCGGCCGCAGGAAAGGCCAGTTATCATGCGTGTTGCTAGGGGGTCTCTCGTGATTCCTCTCCCGTCGATGCCGGGCCTAAGACCTTGTGTGGAGTCGGGGCCGGAAGCTGAGGATTCCTCTCCAGTGTTGACATGGATTTTGGGGTACTTCTGGAGTCTCCACAAAGGAGTCAGGCCTCGTCTCGAGTGGGGGCATGAGCGTGCCCTTTCCTCCCATGCTGTAGCAGCAGTGTCACGCTTCCCCTTGCGTGGACCAAGGGATCTGTGGCTTTCCCTCGAGTCTTTCCCACGAGGCTTTCCCACAGGGCTGTCCCACGTGTCACGGTGGTGTGAGTCGATCCTCTGCGTGAAAGCCGAGGCAGTGCCAGGAAAAACAGGTTCCTGTGGAACGGACTGAGATATCTGGGGGAGTCTTGGAATGGTGGCACGACCCTGGCAGTTCCTCTCCCCTTCCTTTGGAGAGCGCCTCCTCTTGAGATGCGATGGGAATGCCGGGAAATCTTTCCCGAACCAAGCAGGGAAAGGATCCGTCCTCTCGAGCTACGAGCCGGAAACGGAGCTCCTCTGGATGTGGACGGGACCCTCGTGCTTCCTCTTGAGTGGAGACTGGGTATGTCGGGGAACTTCTTGAGTTGCACATGGCTGTGAAAGACTCTTTGGAAGTTCCAGAGGTCAAGTGTGATTAGCCTCGAGACACCTCAGTGGAAACGGGCCTCATCTCGCCCTGCAGGGGAGAACCTCCTGGATTTTCTCGAGTTGCGGCAGGTGCTCTCGACTTAAGACGGGTACCTCAGGGACCCGACTGGTGGCTTCAAGAAAGGCCAGTCCCCATGTGAGTTGCTCGGGGGCCTCTTGGGATTACTCTCCTGTCGATGCCGGGGGCCTAAGACCTTGTGTGGAGTCCGGTGACGGAACCTGAGGATTCCTCTCCAGTGCTGACATGGATCTTGGGGTACTTCTGGAGTCTCCCCAGGGGAGTCAGTCCTCGTCTCGAGTGGGGGCATGCACATGCGCTTTCCTCCCCGAGATGTAGCAGCAGTGTCACGCTTCCCTTCGCGTGGATCATGCGATCTGTGGCTTTCCCCTCGAGGCTTTCCCATGAGGATTTCCCACGAGGCTTTCCCACAGGGCTGTCCCACGTGCCACCGTGGTGTGAGTCAATACTCGGCTTGAAAGTCGAGGGCAGTGCAAGGAAAACAGGTTTCCCTCAAATGGACTGAGACATCTGGGGGACTCTGGGAATGGTGGCACGAACCTGGAGTTCCTCTCGCCCTATCCTGTGGAGAGCGCTTCCTCTTGAGATGCGACGGGAACCCAGGAATTCTTTCCCGTCCACTCAGAGAAAGGATCCCTACTCTCGAGCTAGGAGGCGGAAACGGGGCTCCTCTGGATGTGGGCGGGACTCTTGTGCATCCTCTCGAGTGGAGACGGGTATGTCTGGGATCCTCTTGAGTTGCAGCAAGGGTGTGAAGGACCTTTTGGAAGTTCCAGAGGTTAGATGTGATTAGCCTCGAGAGGCCTCAGCGGAAATGGGCCTGATCTCGCCCGGATGGGAGAACCTCTTGGATTTTCTCCTGTTGGGGCAGCTATTCTCGACTTACGACGGGGACCTCAGGGACCCGCTTGGTGGCCTCAGGAAAGGCCAGTCCCCATGCGAGTTGCTCGGGGGCCTCTCGGGATTCCCCTCACCGTCGATGCCGGGGCCTAAGACCTTGTGTGGAGTCGGTGCCGGATCCTTAGGATTCCCCTCCAGTGCTGACATGGATCTTGGGGTACTTCTGGAGTCTCCCCAGGGGAGTCAGGTCTCGTCTCAAGTGGGGGTATGCACGTGCGCTTTCCTCCCGAGATGTAGCAGCAGTGTCATGCATCCCTTCGCGGGGATCAAGGGATCTGTGGCTTTCCCTCGAGGCTTTCCCACCAGGCTTTCCCACGAGGCTTTCCCACAGGGCTGTCCCACGTGCCACCGTGGTGTGAGTCGATCCTCGGCTTGAAAGTCGAGGCAGTGCAGGGAAAACAGATTTCCCTGGAATGGACTGAGACATCTGGGGGACTCAGGGAATGGTGGCACGACCCCTGGAGATCCTCTCGCCTTTCCGGTGGAGAGGGCCTCCTCTTGAGATGCGACGGGAACACCGGGAATTCTTTTCCGACAACGCAGGGAAAGGATCCCTCCTCTCGAGCTAGGAGGCGTAATCGGGGCTCCTCTGGGTGTGGGCGGGACTCTCGTCCTTCCTCTCGAGTGCAGACGGGTATGTCGGGGAACTTCTTGAGTTGCAGCAACGGTGTGAGGGACCCTTTGGAAGTTCCAGAGTTTAGGTGTGATTTGCCTCGAGACGCCTCAGCGGAAATGGGCCTCATCTCGCCTGGACGGGAGAACCTCCTGGATTTTCTCGAGTTGCGGCAGGTGCTCTCGACTTACGACGGGGACCTCAGGGAACCGCTCGGGTGGCCTCAGTAAAGGCCAGTCCCCTTGCGAGTTGCTCGGGAGCCTCCCGGGATTCCTCTCCCGTCGATGCCAGGGCCTAAGACCTTGTGTGGAGTCGGTGCCGAAACCTGAGGATTCCTCTCCAGCGCTGACATGGATCTTGGGGTACTTCTGCAGTCTCCCCAGGGAAGTCAGTCCGAGTCTCAAGTGGGGGCATGCACGTGCGCTTTCCTCCCAAGCTGTAGCAGCAGTGTCACGCTACCCTTCTCGGTGGATCAAGGGATCTGTGGCTTTCCCTCGAGGCTTTCCAGGAGGTTTTCCCATGAGGCTTTCCCACAGGGCTGTCCCACTTGCCACCGTAGTGTGAGTCGATCCTCGGCTTGAAAACGAAGCAGTGCAGGGAAACAGGTTTCCCTGGAATGGACTGAGACATCTGGAGGACTCTGGTAATGGTGGCACGACCCTGGAGTTCCGCTTGCCTTACTTGTGGAGAGTGCCGCCTCTTGAGATGTGACGGGAAGGCCGGGAATTCTTTCACGAGCACACAGGGAATGGATCCTTCCTCTCGAGGTAGGAGGCAGAAAGGGGGCTCCTCTGGATGTGGGCGGGACTCTCGTGTTTCCTCTTGAGTGGAGACGGGTATGTCGGGGAACTTCTTGAGTTGCAGCAAGGGTGTGAAGGACCCCTTGGAAGTTCCAGAAGTTAGGTGTGCTTAGCCTCGAGACGCCTCCGCGGAAATGGGCCTCATCTCGCCTGGAAGGGAGAACCTCCTGGATTTTCTTGAGTTTCGGCAGGTGCTCTCGACTTACGACGGGGACCTCAGGGACCCGCTCTGGTGGCCTCAGGAAAGGCCAGTCCCCATGCTAGTTGCTCGGGGCCTCACGGGATACCGCTCCCGTCGATATCGGGGCCTAAGACCATGTGTGGAGTCGGTGCCAGACCTGAGGTTTCCTCTCCAGTGCTGACATGGATCTTGGTGTAATTCTGGAGTCTCCCCAGTGAAGTCAGTCCTCGTCACGAGTGGGGGCTTGCACGTGCGCTTTCCTTCCGAGCTGTAGCAGCAGTTTCGCGCTTCCCTTTGCGTGGATCAAGGGATCTGTGGATTTCCCTCCAGGCTTTCCCAGTAGGCTTTCCCACGAGGCTTTCCCACGTGGCTTTCCCACAGGGCTGTTCCACGAGTCACCGTGTTGTGTGTCGATCCTAGGCTAGAAAGTCGAGGCAGTGCAGGAGAAACAGGTTTCCATGGAATGGACTGAGATATCTGGGGGCCTCGGGAATGGGTGCACGAATCTGGAGTTCCTCTCGCCTTTCCTGTGGAGAGCGCCTCCTCTTGAGATGAGACGTGAACTCCGGGAATACTTGACCGACCACTCAGTGAAAGGATCCCTCCTCTCGAGCTAGGAGGAAGTAACGGGGCTCCTCTGGATGTGGGCGGGACTCTCGGGCTTCCTCTCGAGTGGAGACGGGTATATGGGGGAGCTTCTTGAGTTGCAGCAAGGGTGTGAAGGACCCTTTGGAAGTTCCAGAGGTTAGGTGTGATTAGCCTCGAGACGCCTCAGCGGTAATGGGCCTCATCTTGCTTGGAGGAGAGAACCTCCTGGATTTTCTCGAGTTGCGGCAGGTGCTCTCGACTTATGACGGGGACCTCAGGGACCCGCTCTGGTGGACTCAGGAAAGGCCAGTCCACATGCGCGTTGCTCAGGGGCCTCTCGGGATTCCTCTCCCGTCGATGCTGGGGCCTACGACCTTGTGTGATTTCGGTGCCGGAACTTGAGGATTCCTCTCCAGTGCTGACATGGATCTTGGGGTACTTCTGGAGTCTCCCCAGGGGAGTCAGTCGTAGTCTCTAGTGGGGGCATGCACGTGGGATTTCCTCCAGAGCTGTAGCAGCAGTGTCACGCTTCCCTTCGCGTGTATCAAGGGATCTGTGGCTTTCCCTAGAGACTTTCCCACGAGGCATTCCCATGGGGCTTTCCCACGAGGCTTTCCCACAGGGCTGTCCCACGTGCCACCGTGGTGTGAGTCGATCCTCGGCTAGAAAGTCAAGGCAGTGCAGGGAAAACAGGTTTCCCTGGAATGGACTGAGACATCTGGGGGACTCTGCGAATGGTGACACGACCCTTGAGTTCCTCTCGCCTTTCCTGTGGAGAGCGCCTCATCTTGAGATGCGACGGGAATGCCGGGAATTCATTCCCAAACCACACAGGGAAAGGATCCCTCCTCTCGAGCTACGAGGCGGACACGGGGATCCTCTGGATGTGAGCGGAGCTCTTGTGCTTCCTCTCGAGTGGAGACGGGTATGTCGTGGAAATTCTTGAGTTGCAGCAAGGGTGTGAAGGACCCTTTGGAAGTTCCAGAGATTAGGTGTGATTAGCCTCTAGACGCCTCAGCGAAATGGGCCTCATCTCGCCTGGAGGGCAGAACCTCCTGGATTTTCTCCGAGTTGCGGCAGGTGCTCTCGACTTACGACAGGGACCTCAGGGACACGCTCTGGTGGCCTCAGGAAAGGCCAGTCCCCATGCGATTTGCTCGGGGGCCGCTCGGATTCCTCTCCCATCGATGCCGGGCCCTAAGACCTTGGGTGGAGTTGGTGTCGGAAACTGAGAATTCCTCTGCAGTGCCTGACATCGCTCTTGGGGTACTTCTGAATTCTCCCCAGGGGAGTGAGTCCTCGTCTCCAGTGGGGTTATGCACGTGCGCTTTCCTCCCGAGCTGTAGCAGCAGTGTCACGCTTCCCTTCCCGTGGATCATAGGATCTATGGCATTCCCTTGAGGCTTTCCCATGAGGCTTTCCCACGACGCTTTCCCACCAGGCTTTTCAACGAGGCTTTCCCCCAGTGAATGTCCCACGTGCCACCGTGGTGTCATTCAATCCTCGGTTTGAAAGTCGAGGCAGTGCCGGGGAAACAGGCTTCCCTGGAATGGACTGAGACATCTGGGGACTCTGGGAATGGTGGCACGACCCTGGAGTTCCTCTCGCGCTTTCCTGTGGAGAGCGCCCCCTCTTGATATGTTACGGGAACCCAGGAATTCTTTTCCGAACACGCAGGGAAAGGATCCCCTATCCTGTCGAGCTAGGAGGCGGAAACAGGGCTCCTCTGGATGTGGGCGGGACTCTCCGTGCTTCCTCTCGAGTGGAGACGGGTATGTCCAGGGAACTTCTTGAGTTGCAGCAAGGGTGTGAAGGGCCCTTTGGAAGGTCCAGAGAATTAGGTGTGATTAGCCTCGAGTCGCCTCTGTGGAAATGGGCCTCATCTCGTCTGAAGGGAAGAACCTCCTGGATTTTCTCGAGTTGTGGCAGGTGCTCCTGCCTTATGACGGGGACCTCAGGGACTCGCTCTGGTGGCCTCAGGAAGGCCAGTCCCCATGCGAGTGGCTCGAGGGCCTCTCGGGATTTCACTCCCATCAATGCCTGGGCCTAAGGCCTTGCGTGAAGTCGGTGCAGGAACCTGAGGATTCCTCTCCATTGCTGACATGGATCTTGGGTACTTCTGGAGTCTCCCCAGGGGAGTCAGTCCCTCGTCTCGAGTGGGCGCATGCACATGCGCTTACCTCCCGAGCTGTAGCTGCAGTATCTCGCTTCCCTTCTTGTGGAGTAAGGGATCTGTGGCTTTCCCTCGAGTCTTTCCCACCGAGGCTTTCCCACGAGGCTTTCCCAACAGGGCTGTCCCACGTGCCACCGTGGTGTGAGTCGATCCTAGCTTGAAAGCCAAGGCAATGCAGTGAAAACAGGTTTCCCTGGAATGGATTGAGACATCTGGGGGACTCTGGGAATGGTGGCACGACCCTGGAGTTCCTCTCCGCCTTTCCTGTGGAGAGCGCCTCCTCTTGAGATGCTACAGGAACACCGGGAATTCTTTCCCGACATCGCAGGGAATGGATCCCTCCTCTCGAGTAGGAGACGGAAACGGGGCTCCTCTGATGTGGGCAGGACTCTCGTGCTTCCTCTCGAGTGGAGACAGGTATGTCGGGGAAATTCTTGAGTTGCAGCAAGGACGTGAAGGACCCTTTGAAGTTTCAGAGGTTAGGTGTGATTAGCCTCGAGTCGCCTCAGCGGAATGGGCTCCATCTCGCCTGGAGGGAGAACCTCCTGGATTTTCTCGAGTTGCGACAGGTGCTCTCGACTTACGACGGGGACCTCAGGGACCTGCTTGGTGGCCTCTGGAAAGGCCATTCCCTATGCGAGTTTACTCGCGACCTCTCGGAATTCCTCTCCCGTCGATGCCGGGGCCTACGATCTCGTGTGGAGTGGGTGCCGGAACCTGAGGATTCCTCTCCAGCGCTGACATGGATCTTGGGGTACTTCTGGAGTCTCCCCACGGGAGTCAGTCCTCGTCTCGAATGGGGCCATGCAGGTGGGCTCTACTCCTGAGCTCTAGCTGCAGTGTTCGCGCTTCCCTTCGCGGGCAGCAAGGGATCTGTGGCTTTCCCTCGAGGCTTTCCCACGAAGGTTTCCCACACGGGCTGTCCCAAATGCCAACCGTTGTGTGAGTCGTTTCTCGGCTTGAAAGTCATGGCAGTGCATGGAAAACAGGTTTCCCTGGAATGGACTGAGACCTCTGGGGGGACTCTGGGAATGGTGGCACGACCCTGGAGTTCCTCTCGCCCTTTCCCTGTGGAGAGCGCTTCCTCTTGAGATGCCGACGGAACGCCGGGAATTCTTTCCCGAAAACCGGCACCGGGTAAGGATCCCTCCTCTCGAGCTAGGAGGCCGGAAACTGGGCTCCTATGGATGTGTTCGTGACTGTCGTGCTACCTCTCGAGTGGGAGACGGGTTATGTCGGGGAACTTCTTGAGTTGCAACAAGGGTGTGAAGGACCCTTTGGAAGTTCCAGATGTTAGATGTGATTAGCCTCCGAGACTCCTCAGCGGAAATGGGGCCTCATCTCGCCTGGAGGGGAGAACCTCCTGGATTTTCTCGAGTTGCGTCAGGTGCTCTCGACTTACGACGGGCGACCTCAGGGACCCGCTCTGGTGGCCTCAGGAAAGCCCAGTCCCCATGCGAGTTGCTCGGGGGGCCTCTCGGAGATTCCTCTCCTGTCGGATGCCAGGGGTCTAAGACCTTGTGTGGACTCCGGTGCCGGAACCTGAGGATTCCTCTCCAGTGCTGACATGGATCTTGGGGGTAACTTCTGGTGTCTCCCCAGGGGAGTCAGTCCTCGTCTCGAGTGGGGGCATGCACGTGCCCTTTCCTCCCGAGCTGTAGCAGGCAGTGTCACGCTTCCCTATGCGTGGATCAAGGGGTATGCGGCTTTCCCTCGAGGCTTTCCCACGAGGGCTTTCCCACGAGGCTTTTCCACAGGGCTGTCCCACCTGTCACCATGTTGTGAGTCCGATCCTCGGCTTGAAAGTCGAGGCAGTGCAGGGAAAACAGATTTCCCTGGAATGGACTGAGACATCTGGGGGACTCTGGGAATGGTGGCACGACCCTGGAGTTCCTCTCGCCTTTCTTGTACAGAGAGCCTCCTCTTGAGATGGGTCGGGAACGCCCGGGAATTTCTTTCCCGACCACGAAGGGAAGGATCCCTCCTCTCGAGGTAGCAGGCGGAAAACGGGGCCCCTCTGGATGTGGGCGGGACTCTCGTGCTTCCTCCTCGAGGGGAGACAGTATGTCGGGGAACTTCTTGAGTTGCAGAAAGGGTGTGAAGAACCCTTTGGAAGTTCCAGAGGTTAGGTGAATATCCTGGAGACGCCTCAGCGGAAATGGGCCTCATCTCGCCTGGAGGAGAGAACCTCCTGGATTTTCTCGAGTTGCGGCAGGTGCTCTCGACTTACGACGGGGACCTCAGGGACCCGCTCTGGTGGCCTCAGGAAAGCCCAGTCCCCATGCGAGTTGCTCGGGGGCCTCTCGGGATACCTCTCCCTTCGATGCTGGGGCCTAAAGCCCTTGTGTGGAGTCGGTGCCGGAACCTGAGGGTTCCTCTCCCTTACTGACATGGATCTTGGGGTACTTCTGCAGTCTCCCCAGGGGAGTCAGATCCCCGTCTCGAGTGGGGGCATGCACGTGCGCTTTCCTCCCGAGCCGTAGCAGCAGTGTCACTCTTCCCTACGCCTGGATCAAGGGATCTGTGGCTTTCCCTCGAGGCCTTTCGCACGAGGCTTTCCCACAGGGCTGTCCCACGTGCCACCGTGGTGTGAGTCGATCCTCGGCTTGAAAGTCGAGGCAGTGCAAGGGAAAACAGTTTTCCCTGGAATGGACTGAGACATCCAGGGGACTCTGGGAATGGTGGCATGACCCTGGAGTTCCTCTCGTCTTTCCTGTGGAGAAGCGCCTCCTGTTGAGATGCAACGGGAACGCTGGGATTTTTTCCGGCCACGCTGGGAAAGGATCCCTCCTCTCGAGCTAGGAGACGGAAACAGGGCTCCTTTGGATGTTGGCGGGACTCTCGTGCTTCCCCTCAAGTGGAGACGGGTATGTCTGGGAACTTCTTGAGTTGCAGCAAGGGTGTGAAGGACCCTTTGGAAGTTCCAGATGTTAGATGTGATTAGCCTCGAGACTCCACAGCGGAAAATGGGCCTCATCTTGCCTGGAGGGGAGAACATCCTGGATTTTCTCGAGTTGTGTCAGGTGCTCTCGACTTACGACGGGGACCTCAGGGACCCGCCTCTGCTGGCCTCAGGAAGGCCAGTCCCCATGCGAGTTGCTCGCGGGCCTCTCAGGATTCCTCTCCCGTCGATGCCGGGGCCTAAGACCTTGTGTGGAGTCGGTGCCGGAACCTAAGGATTCCTCTCCAGGGCTGACATGGATCTTGGGGGTACTTCTGAGGTCTCCCCAGGGGAGTCAGTCCTCGTCTCGAGGGGAGGCATGCACGTGGGCTTTCCTCCCGAGCTGTAGCAGCAATTGTCACGCTTTCCTTCACGTGGATCAAGGGATCTGTGGCTTTCCCTCGAGGCTTTCACACGAGGCTTTCACAAGGAAGCTTTCCCACAGGGCTGTCCCACGTGCCACCGTGGTGGTGAGTCGATCCTCGGCTTGAAAGTCGAGGCAGTGCAGGGAAACAGGTTTCCCTGGAATGGACTGAGACATCTGGGGGACTCTGCGAATGGTGGCACGACACTGGAGTTCCTCTCGCCTTTCCTGTGGGAGAGCGCCTCCTCTTGAATTGCGACGGGAACTCGGTGAATTCTTTCCAGACAACGCACGGAAAGGATCCCACCTCTGGAGCTAAGAGGCAGAAATGGGGCTCCTCTGAATGTGGGTGGGACTCTCGTGCTTCCTCTCGAGTGCAGACGGGTATGTCGGGAGAACTTCTTGAGTTACAGCAAGGGTGTGAAGGACCCTTTGGAAGTTCCAGAGGTTAGGTGTGATTAGCCTCAAGACGCCTCAGCGGAAATGGAGCCTCATCTTGCCTGGAGGGAGAACCTCCTGGATTTTCTCGAGTTGCGGCAGGTGCTCCGACTTATGACGGGGACCTCAGGGACCCGCTCTGGTGGACTCAGTAAAGGCCAGTCCACCATGCGCGTTGCTCAGCGGGCCTCTCGTTATTCCTCTCCCGTCGATGCCGGGGCCTACGACCTTGTGTGAATTCAGTGCCGGAAACTGAGGATTCCTCTCCAGTGCTGACATGGATCTTGGGGTACTTCTGGAGTCTCCCCAGGGGAGTCAGTCGTAGTCTCGAGTGGGGGCATGCACGTGCGATTTCCTCCAGAGCTGTAGCAGCAGTGTCACGCTTCCCTTCGCGTGGATCAAGGGATCTGTGGCTTTCCCTAGAGACTTTCCCACGAGGCTTTCCCAACGGGGCTTTCCCACCGAGGCTTTCCCATAGGGCTGTCCCACGTGCCACCGTGGTGTGAGTCGATCCTCGGCTAGAAAGTCAAGGCAGTGCAGAGAAAACAGGTTTCCCTGGAATGGACTGAGACATTTGGGGGACTCTGCGAATGGTGGCACGACCCTTGAGTTCCTCTCGCCTTTCCTGTGGAGAGCGCCTCATCTTGAGATGCGACGGGAACGCCCGGAATTCATTCCCACCACACAGGGAAAGGATCCTCCTCTCGAGCTAGAGGCGGACACGGGGCTCCTCTGGATGTGGGCGGAGCTCTTGTGCTTCCTCTCGAGTGGAGACGGGTATGTCGGGGAATTCTTGAGTTGCAGCAAGGGTGTGAAGGACCCTTTGGAAGTTCCAGAGATTAGGTGTGATTAGCCTCTAGACGCCTCAGCGAAATGGCCTCATCTCGCCTGGAGGGCAGAACCTCCTGGATTTTCTCGAGTTGCGGCAGGTGCTCTCGACTTACGACAGGGACCTCAGGGACCCGCTCTGGTGGCCTCAGGAAAGGCCACTCCCCATGTGATTTGCTCGGGGCCGCTCGGGATTCCTCTCCCATGCGATGCCGGGCCTAAGACCTTGTGTGGAGTCGGTGTCGGAACCTGAGAATTCCTCTGCAGTGCTGACAACACTCTGGGGTACTTCTGAAGTCTCCCCAGGGGAGTGAGTCCTCGTCTCAGTGGGGGTATGCACGTGTGCTTTCCTCCCGAGCTGTAGCAGCAGTGTCACGCTTCCTTCCCGTCGATCATAGGATCTGTGGCTTTCCCTCGAGGCTTTCCATGAGGCTTTCCCACGACGCTTTCCCACCAGGCTTTCACGAGGCTTTCCCCCAGTGATGTCCCACGTGCCACTGTGTGTCAGTCGATCCTCGGTTTGAAAGTCGAGGCAGTGCCGGGAAACAGGCTTCCTGGAATGGACTGAGACATCTGGGGACTCTGGGAATGGTGACACGACCCTGGAGTTCCTCTCGCCTTTCCTGTGGAGAGGCACCCCTCTTGATATGTGACGGGAACGCCGGGAATTCTTTCCGAACACGCAGGGAAAGGATCCCTCCTGTCCAGCTAGGAGGCGGAAACAGGGCTCCTCTGGATGTGGCGGGACTCTCGTGCTTCCTTTCGAGTGAGACGGGTATGTCAGGGAACTTCTTGAGTTGCAGCAAGGGTGTGAAGGGCCCTTTGGAAGGTCCAGAGGTTAGGTGTGATTAGCCTCGAGTCGCCTCTGCGGAAATGGGCTCATCTCGTCTGGAGGGAAGAACCTCCTGGATTTTCTCGAGTTGTGGCAGGTTCTCTCGACTTATGACGGGGACCTCAGGACTCGCTCTGGTGGCCTCAGGAAGGCCAGTCCCCATGCGAGTGGCTCGGGGGCCTCTCGGGATTTCACTCCCGTCGATGCCGGGGCCTAAGGCCTTGTGTGGAGTCGGTGCAGGAACCTGAGGATTCCTCTCCTTGCTGACATGTATCTTGGGTACTTCTGGAGTCTCCCCAGGGGAGTCAGTCCTCGTCTCGAGTGGGGCATGCACATGCGCTTTCCTCCGCGAGCTGTAGGGCCTGCAGTATCTCTCGCTCCCTATTTGTGGAGCTAGGGATCTGTGGCTTCCCTCGCAGTCTTGTCCCAAAGTTCCCCACGAGGCTTTCCCCAAGCTGTCTCCAC
>NW_017213745.1:0-15326 GCF_001704415.2 Capra hircus | reverse complement strand
TGAAGATTAGGGAGACTGCCAGAAGTACCCCGATCCCATGTCAGACATGGAGTAGGAATCTCAGGTCCCGGCACGGCTCCACACAAGATCTTAGGCCCCGGCATAGACGGGAGAGGAATCCCGAGAGGCCCCCGAGCAACTCGCATGTGGACTGGCCTTTCCTGAGGCCACCAGATCGGGTCCCTGAGGTCCCCGTCGTAAGTCGAGAGCACCTGCCACAACTCGAGAAAATCCAGGAGGTTCTCACCTCCAGGCGAGATGAGGCTCATTTCCGCTGAGGTGTCTCGAGGCTAATCACATCTAACATCTGGAACTTCCAAAGGGTCCTTCACACCCTTGCTGCAACTCAAATAGTTCCCCGACATACCCGGCTCCACTCAAGAGGAAGCGCGAGAGTCCGCCCACATCCAGAGGAGCCCCGTTTCCGCCTCCTAGCTCGAGAGGAGGGATCCTTTCCCTGCGTGGTTGGGAAAGAATTCCCGGCGTTCCCGTAGCATCTCAAGAGGAGGCACTCTCCACAGGAAAGGCGAGAGGAACTCCAGGGTGGTAGCCACCATTCCCAGAGTCCCCCAGATGTCTCAGTCCATTCCAGGGAAACCTGTTTTCCCTGCACTGCGTCGACTTTCAAGCCGAGGATCGACTCACACCACGGTGGCACGTGGGACAGCCATGTGGGAAAGCCTCGTGGGAAAGCCTCGTGGGAAAGCCTCGAGGGAAAGCCACAGATCCCTTGATTAATGCGAAGAGAAGCGTGACACTGCTGCTACAGCTAGGGAGGAAAGCTCTCGTGCATGCCCCCACTCGAGACAAGGACTGACTCCCCTGGGGAGACTCCAGAAGTACCCCAAGATCCATGTCAGCACTGGAGAGGAATCCTTAGGTTCCGTCATCAACTCCACACAAGGTCTTAGGCCCCGGCATCGAAGGGAGAGGAATCCCGAGAGGCCCAATAGCAACTCGCATGGGGACCGGCCTTTCCTGAGGCCACCAGAGCGGGTCCCTGAGGCCCCCGTCGTAAGGTGAGAGCACCAGCCGCAACTCGAGAAAATCCAGGATATTCTCCCCTCCAGGCGAGATGAGGCCCGTTTCCCCTGAGGTGTCACCAGGCTAATCACACCTAAGCTCTGGAACTTCCAAAGGGTCCTTCACACCCTTGCTGCAACTCAAGAAGTTCCCCGACATACCCGTCTCCACTCGAGAGGAAGCACTAGAGTCCCGCCCACATCCAGAGGAGCCCCGTTTCCGCCTCATAGCTCGAGAGGAGGGATCCTTTCCCTGCGTGGTCGGGAAAGAATTCCCGGCGTTCCGGTTCCATCTCAAGAGGAGGCGCTCTCCACAGGAAAGGTGAGAGGTACTCCAGGGTCGTGCCACCATTCCCAGTGTACCCCAGATGTCTCAGTCCATTCCAGGGAATCCTGTTTTCCCTGCACTGCCTCGACTTTCAAGCCGAGAATCGACTCACACCATGGTGGCACGTGGGACAGCCCTGTGGGAAAGCCTCGAGGGAAAGCCACAGATCCCTTGATCCTCGTGAAGGGAAGCGTGACTCTGCTGCTAGAGCTCGGGAGGAAAGCGCACGTGCATGCCCCCATCGAGACAAGTACTTACTCCTCTGGGGAGACTCCAGAAGAACCCCTAGATCCAAGTCAGCACTGGAGAGGATTCCTCAGGTTCCGGCACGGACTACACACAAGGTCTGAGGCCCCCGCATCGATGGGAGAGGAATCCCGAGGTCCCCGAACAACTAGCCTGGGGACTGGCCTTTCCTGAGGCCACCAGAGTGGGTCCCTGAGGTCCCCGACGTAAGTAGAGAGCACCTGCCGCAACTCGAGAAAATCCAGGAGGTTCTCCCCTCCAGGCGAGATGAGGCCCATTTCCGCTGAGGCGTCTCGAGGCTAATCACACCTAACCTCTGGAACTTCAAAGGGTCCTTCACACCCTAGCTGCAACTCAAGAAGATCCCCGACATACACGTCGCCACTTGAGAGGAAGCACGAGAGTCCCGCCCACATCCAGAGGAGCCCCGTTTCAGCCTCCTAGCTCGAGTGGAGGGATCCTTTTCCTGCGTGGTCGTGAAAGAATTCCCGGCGTTCCCGTCGCATATCAAGAGGAGGCGCTCTCCACAGGAAAGGCGAGAGGAACTTCAGGGTCGTGCCACCATTCCCAGAGTCCCTCAGATGTCTCAGTCCATTCCAGGGAAACTTGTTTTTCCTGCACTGCCTCGACTTTCAAGCCGAGGATCGACTCAAACCACGGTGGCACATGGGACAGCCCTGTGGGAAAGCCTCGTGGGAAAGCCTCAAGGGAAAGCCACAGATCCCTTGATCCACGCGAAGGGAAGCGTGACACTGCTGCTACAGCTCGGGAGGAAAGCACATGTGCATGCCCCCAATCGAGTCGAGGACTGACTCCTCTGGGGAGACTCCAGAAGTACCCCAAGATCCATGTCAGCACTGGAGAGGAATCCTCAGGTTGCGGCACCACTCCACACAAGATCTTAGGCCCCGGCATCGACGGGAGAAGAATCCCAAGAGGCCCGGAGAAACCTGCATGGGGAATGGCCTTTCCTGAGGCGACCAGAGCGGGTCCCTGAGGTCTCCATCATAAGTCGAGAGCACCTGCCGCAACTCGAGAAAATCCAGGAGGTTCTACCCTCCAAGCGAGATGAGGCCCATTTCCGCTGAGGCGTCTCGACTCTAATCACACCTAACCTTTGGAACTTCCAAAGGGTCCTTCACACCCTTGCTGCAACTCAAGAAGTTCCCCAACATACCCGTCTCCACTCGAGTGGAAGCACGAGAGTCCCGCCCACATCCAGAGGAGTCCCGTTTCCGCCTCCTAGCTCGAGAGGAGGGATCCTTTCCCTACGTGGTCGGGAAAAAATTCCCGGCGTTCCCGTCGCATCTCAAGACGAGGCGCTCTCCACAGGAAAGGAGAGAGGAACTACAAGGTCGTGCCACCATTCCCAGAGTCCCCAGATGTCTCAGTCCATTTCCAGGGAAACCTGTTTTTCCTGCACTGCCTCGACTTTCAAGCGGAGGATCTACTCTCACCATGGTGGCTCGTGGGACAGCCCTGTGGGAAAGCCTCGTGGGAAAGCCTCGTGGGAAAGCCTCGAGGGAAAGCCACAGATGTCTTGATCCACGCGAAGGGAAGCGAGACACTGCTGCTACAGCTTGGGAGGAATGGGCACGTGCATGCCCCCATACGAGACGAGGACTGACTCCCCTGGGGAAACTCCAGAAGTACGCCACGATCCATGTCAGCACTCGAGAGGAATCCAGAGTTTCCGGCACCGAATCCACACAAGGTCTTTGGCCCCGGCATCGACGGGAGAGGAATCGCAAGAGGGCCCCGAGCAACTCGCATGGGGACTGGCCTTTCCTGAGGCCACCAGAGCGTGTCCCTGAGGTCCCCTCATAAGTCGAGAGCACCTGTCGCAATTCGAGAAAATACAGGAGGTTCTCCCCTCCAGGAGAAATGAGGCCCATTTCCACTGAGGCGTCTCGAGTCTAATCACACCTACCTCTGGTACTTCCAAAGGGTCCTTCACACCCTTGCTGCAACTCAAGAAGTTCCCCGACATAGCCGTCTCCACTCGAGACGAAGCACGAGAGTCCCGCCCACATCCAGAGGAACCCGTTTCCGCCTCCTAACTCGAGAGGAGGGATCCTTTCCTAGCATGGACGGGAAAGAATTCCCGGCGTTCCCGTCGCATCTCAAGAGGAGGCGCTCTCCACAGAAAAGGCGAGACGAACTCCAGGGTCGTGCCACCATTCCCAGAGTCCCCCAGATGTCTCAGTCCATTCCTGGGAAACCTGTTTTCACTGCCTTGCCTCGACTTTCAAGCCGAGGATCGACTCACACAATGGTGGCACGTAGGACAGCCCAGTGGGAAAGCCTCGTGGGAAAGCCTCGAGGGAAGGCCTCGAGGGAAAGCCACAGATCCCTTGATCGACGCGAAGGGAATCGTGACTCTGCCGCTACAGCTCGGGAGGAAATCCTACCTGCATGCCCCCAATGGAGACGAGGACTGACGCCCCTGGGGAGACGCCAGAAGTACCCCAAGATCCATGTCGGCACTGGAGAGGAATCCTCAGGTTCCCGCACCCACTCCACACAAGGTCTTAGGCACCGGCATCGACGGGAGAGGACTCTCGAGAGGCCCCCGAGCAACTCGCTTGGGGACTGGCCTTTCCTGAGGCCACCAGAGCGGGTCCCTGAGGTCCCCGTCGTAGGTCGAGAGCACCTGCCGCAACTCGACAAATTGCAGGAGGTTCTCCCCTCCAGGCGAGATGAGGCCCATTTCCACTGAGGCGTCTCGAGGCTAATCACATCTAACATCTTGAACTTCCTAAGGGTCCTTCACACCCTTGCTGCAATTCAAGAAGTTCCCCGACATACTCGTCTACACTCGAGAGGAAGTACGAGAGTCCCGCCCACATCCAGAGGAGCCCCGTTTCCGCCTCCTAGCTCGAGAGGAGGGATCCTTTCCCTGCGTGGTCGGGAAAGAATTCCCTGGGTTCCCGTCTCATCTCAAGAGGAGGCGCTCTCCACAGGAAAGGCGAGAGGAACTCCAGGGTCGTGCCACATTCACAGAGACCCCCAGATGTCTCAGTCCATTCCAGGTAAACCTGATTTCCCTGCACTGCCTCGACTTTCAAGCCGAGGATCGACTCACACCAAGGTGGCACGTGGGACAGCCCAGTGGGAAAGCCTCGTGGGAACGACTCGAGGGAAAGACCCTGATGCATTGATCCATGAGAAGGGAAGCGTGACACTGCTGCTACAGCTCGGGATGAAAGCTCACGTGCATGCCCCCACTCGAGATGAGGACTGACTCCCCTGGGGAGACTCCAGAAGTACCCCAAGATCCATGTCAGCACTGGAGAGGAATGCTCAGGTTCCGACACCTACTCCACACAAGGTCTTAGGCCCTGGCATCGACGGGAGAGGAATCCTGAGAGGCCACCGAGCAACTCGCATGGGGACTGGCCTTTCCTGAGGCCACCAGAGCGGGTCCCTGAGGTCGCCGTCGTAAGTCGAGACCACCTGCCGCAACTCGAGAAAATCCAGGAGGTTCTCCCCTCCAGGCGAGATGAGGCCCATTTCCGCTGAGGCGTCTCGAGGCTAATCACACCTAACCTCTGGAACTTCCAAAGGGTCCTACACACCTTTGCTGCAACTCAAGAATTTCCCCGACATACCCGTCTCCACTCGAGAGGAAGCAGGAGAGTTCCGCCCACATCCAGAGGAGCCCCGTTTCTGCCTCCTAGCTCGAGAGGAGGCATCCTTTCCTTGCGTGGTCGGGAAAGAATTCCCGGTGTTCCCGTCGCATCTCAAGAGGAGGCGCTCTCCACAGGAAAGGCAAGAGGAACTCCAGGGTCGTTGCCACCATTCCCAGAGTCCCCCAGATGTCTCAGTCCATTCCAGGGAAACCTGTTTTCCCTGCACTGCCTCGACTTTGAAGCCGAGATCGACTCACACCACGGTGGCACGTGGGACAGCCATGTGGGAAAGCCTCGTGGGAAATCCTCGTGGGAAAGCCTCAAGCGAAAGCCACAGATCCCTTGATCCACGCCTATGGAAGGGTGACAAGGCTGTTACAGCTAGGGAGGAAAGCGCACGTGCATGCCCCCACTTGAGACGAAGACTGACTCCCCTGGGGAGACTCCAGACGTACCCCAGATCCATGTCAGCACTGGAGAGGAATACTCAGGTTTCGGCACCAACTCCACACAAGATCTTAGGCCCCAGCATCGACGGGAGAGGAATCCCGAGAGGCCCCCGAGCAACTCGCAAGGGGACTGGCCTTTCCTGAGGCCACCAGAGCGGGTCCCTGAGGTCCCCGTCGTAAGTCGAGACCACCTGCCGCAACTCGATAAAATCCAGGAGGTTCTCCCCTCCAGGCGAGATGAGGCCCATTTCCACTGAGGCATCTCGAGGCTAATCACACCTAACCTTTAGAACTACCAAAGGGTCCTTCACACCCTTGCTGCAACTCAAGAAGTTCCCCGACATGCCCGTCTCCACTAGAGAGGAAGCACGAGAGTCCCGCCCACATCCAGAGGAGTCCCATTTCCGCCTCCTAGCTCGAGAGGAGGGATCCTTTCCCTGCGTGGTCGGGAAAGAATTCCCGGCGTTCCCGTCGCATCTCAAGAGGAGATGCCTCTCCACAGGAAAGGAGAGAGGAACTCCAGGGTCGTGCCACCATTCCCAGAGACCCCAGATGCCTCAGTCCATTCCAGGGAAACCTGTTTTCCCTGCACTTCCTCTACTTTCAAGCCAAGGATCGACACACACCATGGTGGCTAGTGGGACAGCCCTGTGGGAAAGCCTCGTCGGAAAGCCTCGTGGGAAAGCCTCGAGGGAAAGCCACAGATGTCTTGATCCACGCGAAGGGAAGCGTGACACTGCTGCTACAGCTCGGGAGGAAAGCGCACTGTGCATGCCCCCACTCGAGACGAGGACTGACTCCCCTGGGGAGACTCCAGAAGAACCCCAAGATCCATGTGAGCACTGGAGAGGAATCCTCAGGTTCCGGCACCGACTCCACACAAGGTCTAAGGCCCCAGCATCGACGGGAGAGGAATCCCAAGAGGCCACCGAGCAACTCGCATGTGGACTAGCCTTTCCTGAGGTCACTAGAGCGGGTCCCTGAGGTCCCCGTCGTAAGTCGAGAGCACCTGCCGCAACTCGAGAAAATCCAGGAGGTTATCCCCTCCAGGCGAGATGAGGCCCATTTCCGCTGAGGCGTCTCGAGGCTAATCACACCTAACCTCTGGAACTTCCAAAGGGTCCTTCACACCCTTGCTGAAACTCAAGAAGTTCTCCGACATACCCGTCTCCACTCGAGAGGAAGCAGGGGAGTATCGCCCACATCCAGAGGAGCCCCGTTTTCGCCTACTAGCTCGAGAGGACAGGATCCTTTCCCTGCGTGATCGGGAAAGAATTCCTGGCTTCCCGTCGCATCTCAAGAGGAGGTGCTCTCCACAGGAAAGGCGAGAAGAATTCCAGGGTCGTGCCACCATTCCCAGAGTCCCCCAGATGTCTCAGTCCATTCCAGGGAAACCTGTTTTCCCTTCACTGCCTCGACTTTCAAGCCGAGGATCGAGTCACACCATGGTGGCACGTTGGACAGTCCTGTGGGAAAGCCTCGTGGGAAAGCCTCGTGGGAAAGCCTCGAGGGAAAGCCACAGATCCCTTGATCCACGCGAAGGGAAGAGCGACACTGCTGCTACAGCTCGGGACGAAAGCGCACGTGCATGCCCCCACTCGAGACGAGGACTGACTCCCCTGGGGAGACTCCAGAAGTACCCCAAGATCCATGTCAGGCACTGGATAGGAATCCTCTGGTTCCGACACCGACTCCACACAAGATCTTAGGCCCCAGCATCGACGGGAGAGTAATCCCGAGAGGACCCCGAGCAACTCGCATGGGGACTGGCCTTTCCTGAGATCTCCAGAGCGCGTCCCTGAGGACCCCGTCGTAACTCGAGAGCACCTGCCACAACTCGACAAAAACCAGGAGGTTCTCCCCTCCAGGCGAGATGAGGCCCGTTTCCGCTGAGGTGTCTCGAGGCTAATCACACCTAAACTCTGGAACTTCCAAAGTGTCCTTCACACCCTTGCTGCAACTTAAGAAGTTCCCCGGCATACCCGTCTCCACTGGAGAGGAATCACGAGTGTTCCGCCCACATCCAGAGGAGCCTCGTTTCCGCCTCCTCAGCTCCGAGAGGAGGGATCCTTTCCCTGTGTGTTCGGGAAAGATTTCCTGGCGTTCCCGTCCCATCTCAAGAGGAGGCGCTCTCCACAGGAAATGCGAGAGGAACTCCAGGGTCGTGCCACCATTCCCAGAGTCCCCCAGATGTCTCAGTTCATTCCAGGAAAACCTGTTTTCCCTGCACTGCCTCGACTTTCAATCCGAGGATCGACTCACACCACGGTGGCACGTGGGACAGCCCTGTGGGAAAGCCTCGTGGGAAGGCCTCGTGGGATAGCCTCGAGGGAAAGCCGCAGATCCCTTGATCCACGCGAAGGGAAGCGTGACACTGCTGCTACAGCTCGGGAGGAAAGCGCATCGTGCATGCCCCCACTCGAGACGAGGACTGACTCCCCTGGGGAGACTCCAGAAGTACCCCAAGATCCATGTCAGCACTGGAGAGGAATCCTCAGGTTTCAGCACCGACTCCACACAAGGTCTTAGGCCCCAGCATCGACGGGAGAGGAATCCCAAGAGGCCCCCGAGCAACTCGCATGGGGACTGGCCTTTCCTGAGGCCACCAGAGCGCGGTCCCTGAGGTCCCCGTCGTAAGTCGAGAGCACCTGCCGCAACTCGAGAAAATACCAGGAGAGTTCTCCCCTCCAGGCGCAGATGAGGCCCATTTCCGACTGAGACGTCCTCGAGGCTAATCACACCTAACCTCTGGAACTTCCAAAGGGTCCTTCACACCACTTGCTGCAACTCACGAAGTTCCCCGACATTACCCGTCTCCACTCGGAGAGGAAGCACGAGAGTCCGCCCACATCCAGAGGAGCCCCGTTTCCGCCTCCTAGCTCTGAGAGGAGGGATCCTTTCCCTGCGTGGTCGGGAAAGAATTCCCGGCGTTCCCGTCGCATCTCAAGAGGAGGCGCTCTCCACAGGAAAGGCGAGAGGAAATCCAGGGTCGTGCCACCATTCCCAGAGTCCCCCAGATGTCTCAGTCCATTCCAGGGAAACCTGTTTTCCCTGCACTGTCCTCGACTTTCAAGCCGAGGATCGACTCACACCACGGTGGCACGTGGGACAGCCCTGTGGGAAAGCCTCGTGGGAAAGCCTCCGTGGGAAAGCCTCGAGGGAAAGCCACAGATCCCTTGATCCACGTAAGGGAAGCGTGACACTGCTGCTACAGCTCGGGAGGAAAGCGCACGTGCATGCCTCCACTCGAGACGATGACTGACTCCCCTGGGGAGACTCCAGAAGTACCCCAAGATCCATGTCAGCACTGGAGAGGTAATCCTCAGGTTCCGGCACCGACTCCACACAAGATCTTAGGCCCCGCATCGACGGGAGAGGAATCCCAAGAGGCCCCGAGCAACTCGCATGGGGACTGGCCTTTCCTGAGGCCACCAGAGCGGGTCCCTGAGGTCCCCGTCGTAAGTCGAGAGCACCTGCCGCAACTCGAGAAAATCCAGGAGGTTCTCCCCTCCAGGCGAGATGAGGCCCATTTCCGCTGAGGCTGTCTCGCAGGCTAATCACAACCTAAACCTCTGGAACTTCCAAAGGGTCCTTCACACCCTTGCTGCAACTCAAGAAGTTCCCCGACATACCCGTCTCCACTCTGAGAGGAAGCACGAGAGTCCCGCCCACATCCAGAGGAGCCCCGTTTCCGCCTCCTAGCTCGAGAGGAGGGATCCTTTCCCTGCGTGTCGGGAAAGAATTCCCGGCGTTCCCGTCGCATCTCAAGAGGAGGCGCTCTCCACAGGAAAGGCGAGAGGAACTCCAGGGTCGTGCCACCATTCCCAGAGTCCCCCAGATGTCTCAGTCCATTCCAGGGAAACCTGTTTTCCCTGCACTGCCTCGACTTTCAAGCCGAGGATCGACTCACACCACGGTGGCACGTGGGACAGCCCTGTGGGAAAGCCTCGTGGGAAAGTCCTCGTGGGAAAGCCTGGAGGGAAAGCCACAGATGCCTTGATCCACGCGAAAGGAAGCGCGACACTGCTGCTACAGCTCGGGAGGAAAGCGCACGTGCATGCCCCCACTCGAGACGAGGACTGACTCCCCTGGGGAGACTCCAGAAGTACCCCAAGATCCATGTCGGCACTGGAGAGGTAATCTCAGGTTCCGGCACCGACTCCACACAAGGTCTTAGGTCCCGGCATCGACGGGAGAGGAATCCCGAGAGGCCCCTGAGCAACTCGCATGGGGACTGGCCTTTCCTGAGGCCACCAGAGCGGGTCCCTGAGGTCCCCGTCGTTAAGTCGAGAGCACCTGCCACAACTCGAGAAAATCCAGGAGGTTCTCCCCTCCAGGCGAGATGAGGTCCCATTTCCGCTGAGGGTCTCGAGGCTAATCACACCTAAACTCTGCAACTTCCAAAGGGTCCTTCACACCCTTGCTGCAACTCAAGAAGTTCCCCGACATACCCGATCTCCACTCCGAGAGGAAGCACGAGAGTTCCGCCCACATCCAGAGGAGCCCCGTTTCCGCCTCCTAGCTCGAGAGGAGGGATCCTTTCCCTGCGTGGTGGGGAAAGAATTCCCGCGTTCCCGTCGCATCTCAAGAGGAGGCGCTCTCCACAGGAAAGGCGAGAGGAACTCCAGGGTCGTGCCACCATTCCCAGAGTCCCCCAGATGTCTCATGTCCATTCCAGGGAAACCTGTTTTCCCTGCACTGCCTCGACTTTCAAGCCGAGGATTCGACTCACACCACGGTGGCACGTGGGACAGCCCTGTGGGAAAGCCTCGTGGGAAAGCCTCGTGGGAAAGCCTCGAGGGAAGCCCCTGATCCCTTGATTCCACGCGAAGGGAAGAGTGACACTGCTGCTACAGCTCGGGAGGAAAGCGCACTGCATGCCTCCACTCGAGACGAGGACTGACTCCCCTGGGGAGACTCCAGAAGTACCCCAAGATCCATGTCAGCACTGGAGAGGAATGCTCAGGTTCCGGCACCGACTCCACACAAGATCTTAGGCCCCGCATCGACGGGAGAGGAATCCCGAGAGACCCCGAGCAACTCGCATGGGGACTGGCCTTTCCTGAGGCCACCAGAGCGGGTCCCTGAGGTCCCCGTCGTAAGTCGAGAGCACCTGCCTGCAACTCGAGAAAATCCAGGAGGTTCTCCCCTCCAGGCGAGATGAGGCCCATTTCCGCTGAGGCGTCTCGAGGCTAATCACACCTAACCTCTGGAACTTCCAAAGGGTCCTTCACACCCTTGCTGCAACTCAAGAAGTTCCCCGACATACCCGTCTCCACTTGAGAGGAAGCACGAGAGTCCGCCCACATTCCAGAGGAGCCCCGTTTCCGCCTCCTAGCTCAGAGAGGAGGATCCATTCCTGCGTGGTCGGGAAAGAATTCCTGGTGTTCCCGTCGCATCTCAAGAGGAGGCGCTCTCCACAGGAAAGGCGAGAGGAACTCCAGGGTCGTGCCACCATTCCCGAGTCACCCAGATGTCTCAATCCATTCCAGGGAAACCATGTTTTTCCCTGCACTGCCTCGACTTTCAAGCCGAGGATCGACTCACACCACGTGGCACGTGGACAGCCGTGGGAAAGCCTCGTGGGAAAGCCTCGTGGGAAAGCCTCGAGGGAAATGCCCACTGATCCCTTGATCCACTGCCAAGGGAAGCGTGACACTGCTGCTACAGAGCTCGGGAGGAAAGCGCAACGTGCATGCCCCCACTCGAGAAGGACTACTGACTCCCAATGGGGAGACTCCAGAAGTACCCCAAGATCCATGTCAGCACTGGAGAGGAATCCTCAGGTTCCGGCACCGACTCCAAACAAGATCTTAGGCCCCGGCAACGACGGGAGCGGAATCCCGAGAGGCCCCGAGCAACTCGCATGGGGACTGGCCTTCCTGAGTCCCCCAGAGCGGGTCCCTGAGGTACCCGGTGAAGTCGAGAGCACCTGGCCGCAACTCGAGGAAATCCAGGAGGTTCTCCTTCCTCCAGCGAGATGAGGCGCATTTCCACAGAGGCGTCTCGAGGCTAATCACATCTAACATCTGGAACTTCCAAAGGGTCCTTCACACCCTTGCTGCAACTCAAGAAGTTCCCCGACATACCCGTCACCACTCGAGAGGAAGCACGAGAGTCCCGCCCACATCCAAGTGAGCCCGTTTCTGCCTCCTATATCGAGGGAGGGATCCTTTCCCTGCGTGGTCGGGAAAGAATTCCCGGTGTTCCCGTCGCATCTCAAGAGGAGGCTGCCCTCCACAGGAAAGGCGAGAGGAACTCCAGGGTCGTGCCACCATTCCCAGAGTCCCCCAGATGTCTCAGTCCATTCCAGGGAAACCTGTTTTCCCTGCACTGCCTCGACTTTCAAGGCCGAGGATCGACTCACACCACGGTGGCACGTAGGGACAGCCCTGTGAGGAAAGCCTCGTGAGGAAAGCCACAGATCCCTTGATCCACCCGGAAGGGAAGCGTGACACTGCTGCTACAGCTCGGGAGGAAAGCAGACGTGCATGCCCTCCAATCGAGACGAGGACTGACTCCCCTGGGGAGACTCCAGAAGTACCCCAAGATCCATGTCAGCACTGGAGAGGAAATCCTCAGGTTCCGGCACCCACTCCACACAAGGTCTTAGGCCCCTGCATCGACGGGAGAGGAATCCCGAGAGGCCCCGCGCAACTCGCATGGGACTGGCCTTTCCTGAGGCCACATAGAGCGGGTCTCAGAGGTCCCGTCGTAAGTCGAGAGCATCTGCCGCAACTCGAGAAAATCCAGGATGTTCTCCCCTCCAGGCGAAATGAAGGCCCATTTGTCGCTGAAGCGTCTCCGATGCTAATCACACCTAACCTCTGCTAACTTACAAAGGATCCTTCACATCCTTGCTGCAACTCAAGAAGTTCCCCGACATAACCGTCTCCTCTCGAGAGGAAGCACTGAGAGTCCCGCCCACATCCAGAGGAGCCCCGTTTTCCGCCTGCATAGCTCGAGAGGAGGGATCCTTTCCCTGCGTGGTTGGGAAAGAATTCCCAGCGTTACCCGTCGCACCTCAAGAGGATGCGCTCTCCAAAGGAAAGGCGAGAGGAACTCCAGGGTCGTGCCACCATTCCAGAGACCCCAGATGTCTCAGTCCATTCCAGGGAAACTGTTTTCCCTTGCACTGCCTCGACTTTCAAGCCGAGGATCGACTCACACCACGGTGGCACGTGGGACAGCCTGTGGGAAAGCCTCGTGGGAAAAGCCTCATGGAAAGCTCGAGGGAAAGCCACAGATCCCTTGATCCTACGCGAAGGGAAGCGTGACACTGCTGCTACAGCTCGGGAGGAAAAGCGCACGTGCATGCCCCCACTCAAGACGAGGACTGACTCCCCTGGGGAGACTCCAGAAGTACCCCAAGATCCATGTCAGCAACTGGAGAGGAATCCTCAGGTTCCGGCACCGACTCCACACAAGATCTTAGGCCCCGGCATCGACGGAGAGGAATCCCGAGAGGCCCCGAGCAACTCGCATGGGGCACTGGCCTTTCCTGAGGCCACCAGAGAGGGTCCCTGAGGTCCCCGTCGTAAGTGAGAGCACCTGCCGCAACTCGAGAAAATCCAGGAGGTTCTCCCCTCCAGGCGAGATGAGGCCCATTTCCGCTGAGGCGTCCTCGAGGCTAATCACACCTAACTCTGGAACTTCCAAAGGGTCCTTCACACCCTTGCTGCAACTCAAGAAGTTCCCCGACATTACCCGTCTCCACTCGAGAGGAAGCACGAGAGTCCCCGCCACATCCAGAGGAGCCCCTTTTGCCGCCTCCTAGCTCGAGAGGAGGGATCCTTTCCCTGCGTGGGTCGGGAAAGATTCCTGGCATTCCCGTCGCATCTCAAGAGGAGGCGCTCTCCACAGGAAAGGCGAGAGTGAAACTCCAGGGTCGTGCCACCATATCCCAGAGTCCCCCAGATGTCTCAGTCCATTCCAGGGAAAACTCTTTTCCCTGCACTGCCTCGACTTTCAACGCTGAGGATCGACTCACACACGGTGGCACGTGGGACAGCCCTGTGGGAAAGCCTCGTGGGAAAGCCTCGATGGGAAGCCTCGAGGGAAAGCCACAGATCCTTGATCGACGCGAAGGAAAGCGTGACACTGCTGCTACAGCTCGGGAGGAATAGCGCACGTGCATTGCCCTAACTCGAGACGAGGACTGACTCCCCTGGGGAGACTCCAGAAGTACCCCAAGATCCATGTCAGCACTGGAGAGGAATCCTCAGGTTCCAGCACCGACTCCACCACAAGGTCTTAGGCCCCAGCATCGACAGGATAGGAATCCCGAGAGGCTCCCGAAGAACTCGCATGGGGACTGGCCTTTCCTGAGGCCACCAGAGCGGGTCCCTGAGGTCCCCGTCATTAAGTTGAGAGCACCTTGCCGCAACTCGAAAAAATTCAGGAGGTTCTCGCTTCCAGGCGAAATGAGGCCCATTTCCGCTGAGGACGCCTCGAGGCTAATCACACCTAACCTCTGGAACTTCCGAAGGGTCCTTCACACCCTTGCTGCAACTCAAGAAGTTCCCCTGACTTACCCGTCTCCTCTCGAGAGGAAGCACGAGAGTCCCGCCAACATCCAGAGGAGACCGCGTTTCTGCCTCCTAGCTTCAAGTGGAGGGTTCCTTTCCCTGCGTGGTTGGGAAAGAATTCCCGGCGTTCCCGTCGCATCTCAAGAGGAGGCGCTCTCCACAGGAAAGGCGAGAGGAACATCAGGGTCGTGCCACCATTCCCAGAGTCCCTCAGATGTATCCGTCCATTGCAGAGGAAAACGTGTTTTCCCTGCACAGCCTCGACTTTCAAGCCGAGGATCGACTCACATCACGGTGGCACGATGGGACCCGCCCTGTGGGAAAGCCTCGGTCGGGAAAGCCTCGAGGGAAAGTCACAGATCCCTTGAGCCACCACGGAAGGAAAGAGTGACACTGCTGTTAGCTGCGAGAAAGCGAACCAGGTGCATGCACCACTCGAGAGCAAAGGACTGACTCCCCTGGGGAGACTCCAGAAAGTACCCCAAGATCGCAATGTCAGCAGCTGGAGAGAATCCGCAGGGTTCCGCACCCACTTCCCACACGAAGATCTTAGGCGCGCGGCTATCGACGGAGAAGGAACCCCCAAGAGGCCGCCGGAGAAACTCGCATGGGGACTGGACTTTCCTGAGGCCACCAGAGCGGGTGCGGACCTGGGTCCCGCGTCGTAAATCGAGAGCACCTTGCGAAACTCGAGAAATCCCAGGAGGTTCTCCGCCTCCAGACCAGCGAGATGAGGCCCATTTTCGCTACACTGGAGGGCGTCTCAGGCTAATCACACCTAACCTCTAGAGCTTCCAAGGGAAGTGCCCTTCACAGCACCCTTGCTACAACTCAAGAAGTTCCGCCGACATACCGCGTCTCCACGTCGAGAGAAGGCACGAGAGTCCCGCCCACATCCAGAGGAGCACCGTTTCCGGCTCGCTAGCTCGAGAGGAGGGATCCTTTCTCTCTCTGCGTGGTCGGGAGAATTCCCCGCGTTCCCGTCGCATCTCAAGAGGAGGCGCTCTCCACAGGAAAGGCGAGAGGAACTGCAGGGTCGTGCCCACAATTCCCTGAGTCACGTCAGATGTTCTCAGTCGCAATTCCAGGGAAACCTGTTTTTCCCTGCAGCTGGCCTGCGA
>NW_017213744.1:0-15327 GCF_001704415.2 Capra hircus | reverse complement strand
GGAGAGGAATCCTCAGGTTCCGGCACAGATCCACACAAGGTCTTAGGCCCCGGCATCGACAAGAGAGGAATCCCGAGAGCCCCCGACCAACTCGCTGGGGACTGACCTTTCCTGAGGCCACAGAGCGGGACCCTGAGTAAGTCGAGAGCACTTGCCGCAACTCGAGAAAATCCAGGAGGTTTCCCCCTCCAGGCGAGATGAGGCCATTTCTGCTGAGGCGTTCGAGGCTAATCACACCTAACCTCTGAACTTCCAAACCTTCACACCCTTGCTGCAACTCAAGAAGTTCCCCGACATACCCGTCTCCACTCGAGAAGAATCACGCGAGTCCCTCCCTCATCCAGAGAGCCCGTTTCCGCTCCTAGAGAAGGAGGTTCTTTTCCCTGCGTGGTCGGGAAAGAATTTCGCGGGTTCCCGTCGCATTTCAAGAGGAGGCGCTCTCCACAAGGAAAGGTCGAGAGAACTCCAGGGTCGTGCCACCATTCCAGAATCCCCAGATGTCTCAGTCATTCAGGGAAACCTGTTTTTCCCTGCACTGTCTCGATTTCAAGCGAGGATCGACTCACACCACGGTGGCACGTGGGACAGCCCTGTGGGAAAGCCTCGTGGAGCTGAGGAAGCCACAGATCCTTGATCCACACGAAGGGAAGCTGACACTGCTGCTACAGCTCGGTGAGGAAAGCGCACGTGCATGCCCCACTCGAGACGAGGACTGACTCCCCTGGGGAGACTCCAGAAGTACTCCAAGATCATGTCAGCACTGGAGAGGAATCCTCAGGTTCCGGCACGATCCACAAAAGTCTTAGGCCCTCATCGACGGGAGAGGAATCCGAGAGGCCCCGAGCAACTCGCATGGGGACTGGCCTTTCCTGAGGCCACCAGAGCGGGTCCCTGAGGTCCCGTCGTAAGTCGAGAGCAACTGCCGCAACTCGAGAAAATCCAGGAGGTTCTCCCTCCAGGCGAGATGAGGCCCATTTCCGTGAGGCTCTCGAGGCTAATCACACCTAACTCTGGAACTTCCAAAGGGTCCTTCACACCCTTGCTGCAACTCAAGAAGTTCCCGACATACCGTCTCCACTCGAGAGGAAGCACGAGAGTCCCGCCCACATCCAGAGGAGCCCCGTTTCCGCCTCATAGCTCGAGAGGAGGGATCCTTTCCTGCGTGGTCGGGAAAGAATTCCCGGCGTTCCTCGCATCTCAAGAGGAGGCGCTCTCCACAGAAAGCGAGAGGAACTCCAGGGTCGTGCACATTCCAGAGTCCCCAGATGTCTCAGTCCATTCCAGGGAAACTGTTTTCCCTGCACTGCTCGACTTTCAAGCCGAGATCGACCACACCAGGTGCACGTGGACAGCCTGTGGGAAAGCCTCGGGGAAAGCCTCGTGGAAAGCTCGGGAAAGCCACGATCCTTGATCCACGCGAAGGGAAGCGTGACACTGCTGCTACAGCTCGGAGGAAAGCGCACGTGCATGCCCCACTCGAGACGAGGACTGACTCCCTGGGGAGACTCAGAAGTACCCAAGATCCATGTCAGCACTGGAGAGGAATCCTCAGGTTCCGGCACCGACTCCACACAAGGTTTAGGCCCCGGCATCGACGGGAGAGGAATCCGAGAGGCCCCGAGCAACTCGCATGGGACTGGCCTTTCCTGAGCCACCAGAGCGGGTCCCTGAGGTCCCGTCGTAAGTCGAGAGCACCTGCCGCAACTCGAGAAAATCCAGGAGGTTCTCCCCTCCAGGCGAGATGAGGCCCATTTCCGCTGAGGCTCTGAGGCTAATCACACCTAACTCTGGAACTTCAAAGGGTCCTTCACACCCTTGCTGCAACTCAAGAAGTTCCCGACATACCCGTCTCCACTCGAGAGGAGCACGAGAGTCCCGCCCACACCAGAGGAGCCCGTTTCCGCTCTAGCTCGAGAGGAGGATCCTTTCCTGCGTGGTCGGGAAAGAATTCCCGGCGTTCCCGTCGCATCTCAAGAGGAGGCGCTCTCCACAGGAAAGGCGAGAGGAACTCCAGGGTCGTGCCACATTCCAGAGTCCCCAGATGTCTCAGTCCATTCCAGGAAACCTGTTTTCCCTGCACTGCTCGACTTTCAAGCCGAGGATCGACTCACACCACGGTGGCACGTGGACAGCCTGTGGGAAAGCCTCGTGGAAAGCCTCTGGGAAAGCCTCGAGGGAAAGCCACAGATCCCTTGATCCACGCGAAGGGAAGCGGACACTGCTGCTACAGCTCGGGAGGAAAGCGCACGTGCATGCCCCACTCGAGACGAGGACTGACTCCCCTGGGAGACTCCAGAAGTACCCAAGATCCATGTCAGCACTGGAGAGGAATCCTCAGGTTCCGGCACCGACTCCACACAAGTCTTAGGCCCGGCATCGACGGGAGAGGAATCCGAGAGGCCCCGAGCAACTCGCATGGGGACTGGCCTTTCCTGAGGCCACCAGAGCGGTCCCTGAGGTCCCGTCGTAAGTCGAGAGCACCTGCCGCAACTCGAGAAAATCCAGGAGGTTCTCCCTCCAGCGAGATGAGGCCCATTTCCGCTGAGGCGTCTCGAGGCTAATCACACCTAACCTCTGGAACTTCAAAGGGTCCTTCACACCCTTGCTGCAACTCAAGAAGTTCCCGACATACCCGTCTCCACTCGAGAGGAAGCACGAGATCCCGCCCACATCCAGAGGAGCCCCGTTTCCGCCTCCTAGCTCGAGAGGGATCCTTTCCTGCGTGTCGGGAAAGAATTCCCGGCGTTCCGTCGCATCTCAAGAGGAGGCGCTCTCCACAGGAAAGCGAGAGGAACTCCAGGTCGTGCCACCATTCCAGAGTCCCCCAGATGTCTCAGTCCATTCAGGGAAACCTGTTTTCCCTGCACTGCCTCGACTTTCAAGCCGAGGATCGACTCACACCACGGTGGCACGTGGGACAGCCCTGTGGAAAGCCTCGTGGGAAAGCCTCGTGGAAAGCCTCGAGGAAAGCCACAGATCCCTTGATCCACGCAAGGGAAGCTGACACTGCTGCTACAGCTCGGAGGAAAGCGCACGTGCATGCCCCCACTCGAGACGAGGACTGACTCCCTGGGGAGACTCCAGAAGTACCCCAAGACCATGTCAGCACTGGAGAGGAATCCTCAGGTTCGGCACGACTCCACAAAGATCTTAGGCCCCGCATGACGGAGAGGAATCCCGAAAGGCCCCGAGCAACTCGCATGGGACTGGCCTTTCCTGAGGCCACCAGAGCGGGTCCCTGAGGTCCCATTGTAAGTCGAGAGCACCTGCCGCAACTCGAGAAAATCCAGGAGGTTCTCCCTTCCAGGCGAGATTAGGCCCATTTCCGCTGAGGCATCTCGAGGCTAATCACACCTAACCTCTTGACTTCCAAAGGGTCCTTCACACCCTTGCTGCAACTCAAGAAGTTCCCCAACATACCCGTCTCACTGGAGAGGAAGCACGAGAGTCCCGCCTCATCCAGAGAGCCCGTTTCCGCCTCATAGCTCGAGAGAGGGATATTTCCCTGCGTGGTCGGGAAAGAAATCCGGCGTTCCGTCGCATCTCAAGAGGAGGTGCTCTCCACAGGAAAGGCGAGAGAACTCCAGGGTCGTGCCACCATTCCCAGAGTCCCCAGATGTCTCAGTCCATTCCAGGGAAACCTGTTTTCCCTGCACTGCCTCGACTTTCAAGCGAGGATCGACTCACACCAAGGTGGCACGTGGGACAGCCCTGTGGGAAAGCCTCGAGGGAAAGCCTCGTGGGAAAGCCTCGAGGAAAGTGCAGATCCTTGATCCACGCGAAGGGAAGCATGACACTCCTGCTACATCTCGGGAGGAAAGCGCACGTGCATGCCCCACTGAGACGAGGACTGACTCCCCTGGGGAGACTCCAGAAGTAACCCAAGATCCATGTCAGCACTGGAGAGGAACCTCAGGTTCCGGCACCGACTCCACACAAGATCTTAGGCCGGCATCGATGGTAGAGGAATCCCGAGAGGCCCCGAGCAACTCGCTTGGGACTGGCCTTTCCTGAGGCCACCAGAGCGGGTCCCTGAGGTCCTCGTCTAAGTCGAGAGCACCTGCCGAAACTCGAGAAAATCCAGGAGGTTCTACCCGCCAGGCGAGGTGAGGCCATTTCCGCAGAACGTCTCGAGGCAATCACACCTAACCTCTGGAACTTCCAAAGGGTCCTTCACACCTTTGCTGCAACTCAAGAAGTTCCCCACATACCCGTCTCCACTCGAGAGGAAGCACCAGAGTCCGCACACATCCAGAGGAGCCCCGTTTCCGCCTCTAGCTCGAGAGATGGATCCTTTCCCTGCGTGGTCGGGAAAGAATTCCCGGCGTTTCCGTCGCAACTCAAGATGAGGCGCTCTCCACAGGAAAGGCAAGAGGAACTCCAGGGTCGAGCCACCATTCCAGAGTCCCCAGATGTCTCAGTCCATTCCAGGGAAACCTGTTTTCCCGCACAGCCTCTACTTTCAAGGCGAGGATCGACTCACACACGGTGGCACGTGGACAGCCCTGTGGGAAAGCCTCGTGGGAAAGCCTCGTGGGAAAGCCTCGAGGGAAAGCACAGATCCCTTGATCCTCGCGAAGGGAAGCGTGACACTGCTGCTACAGCTCGGAGGAAAGCGCACGTGCATGCCCCACTCGAGACGAGGACTGACTCCCTGGGAGACTCCGGAAGTACCCCAAGATCCATGTCAGCACTGGAGAGGAATCCTCAGGTTCCGGCACCGACTCCACACAAGATATTAGACACCGGATCGACGGAGAGGAATCCCAAGAGGCCCCCGAGCAATTCGCATGGGACTGGCCTTCCTGAGGCCACCAGAGCGGGTCCCTGAGGTCCTGTCGTAAGTCGAGAGCACCTGCCGCAACTCGAGAAAATCCAGGAGGTTCTCCCCTCCAGGCGAGATGAGGCCCATTTCCGCGGAGGCGTCTCGAGGCTAATCAACCTGGCCTCTGGAACTTCCAAAGGGTCTTCACACCCTTGCTGCAACTCAAGAAGTTCCCCGACTACCCCTCTCCACTCGAGAGGAAGCACGAGAGTCCTGCCCACATCCAGAGAAGCCCCGTTTCCGCCTCATAGATCGAGAGGTGGAATCCTTTCCCTGCGTGGTCGGGGAAAGAATTCCGGCGTTCCGGTCGCATCTCAAGAGGAGGCGGCTCTCCACAGGAAACACGAGGGGAATCTCCAGGGTCGTGACACCATTCCTGAGTGCCAGAGATTTCTCAGTCCATTCCAGGGAAACCTGTTTTCCCTGCACTGCCTCGACTTTCAAGCCGAGGATCCACTCACACCACGGTGGCACGTGGGACAGCCCTGTGTGAAAGCCTCGTGGGAAAGCCTCTGGGAAAGCCTCGAGGAAAAGCCACAGATCCTTGATCCACGCAAAGGGAAGTGTGACACTGCTGCTACAGCTCGGAGGAAAGCGCACGTGCATGCCCCACTCGAGACGAGGACTGGACTCCCCTGGGGAGACTCCAGAAGTACCCCAAGACCATGTCAGCACTGGAGAGGAATCCTCAGGTTCCGGCACGGACTCCACAAAGATCTTAGGCCCCGTCATTGACGGGAGAGGAATCCCGAAAGGCCCCGGAGCAACTCGCATGGGGACTGGCCTTTCCTGAGGGCCACCAGAGCGGGTCCCTGAGGTCCCCATTCGTAAGTCGAGAGCACCTGCCGCACTCGAGAAAATCCAGGAGGTTCTCCCTTCCAGGCGAGATTAGGCCCATTTCCGCTGAGGCATCTCGAGGCTAATCACACCTAACCTCTTGACTTTCCAAAGGGTCCTTCACACCCCTTGCTGCAACTCAAGAAGTTCCCAACATACCCGTCTCCACTGGAGAGGAAGCCACGAGAGTCCCGCCTCATCCAGAGGAGCCCCGTTTCCGCCTCATAGCTCGAGAGCAGGGATATTTCCCTGCGTGGTCGGGAAAGAAATTCCGGCGTTCCCGTCGCATCTCAAGAGGAGGTGCTCTCCACAGGAAAGGCGAGAGGAACTCCAGGGTCCTGCCACCATTCCCAGAGTCCCCCAGATGTCTCAGTCCAATTCCAGGAAACCTTGTTTTCCCTGCACTGCCTCGACTTTCAAGCCGAGGGATCGACTCACACCACGGTGGCACGTGGGACAGCCCTGTGGGAAAGCTCGAGGGAAAGCCTCGTGGGAAAGCCTCGAGGGAAAGTGCAGATCCCTTGATCCACGCGAAGGGAAGCATGACACTGCTGCTACTGCTCGGGAGGAAAGCGACTGTGCATGCCCCCACTCGAGACGAGGACTGACTCCCCTGGGAGACTCCAGGAACGTACCCCAAGATCCATGTCGGCACTGGAGAGGAATCCTCAGGTTCCGGCACCGACTCCACACAAGAGTCTTAGGCACCGGCATCGATGGAGAGGAATCCCGAGAGGCCCCCGAGCAACTCGCTTGGGGACTGGCCTTTCCTGAGGCCACCAGAGCGGGTCCCTGAGGTCCCTCGTCCTAAGTCGAGAGCAGCCTGCGAAACTCGAGAAAATCCAGGAGGTTCTACCCGCCAGGCGAGATGAGGCCCATTTCCGCAGAAACGTCTCGAGGCAAATCACACCTAACTCTGGAACTTCCAAAGGGTCCTTCACACCCTTTGCTGCAACTCAAGAAGTTTCCCCCACATACCCGTCTCCACTCGAGAGGAAGCACCAGAGTCCCGCACACATCCAGAGGAGCCCGTTTCCGCCTCCTAGCTCGAGAGGATGGATCCTTTCCCTGCGTGGTCGGGAAAGAATTCCCGGCGTTTCCGTCGCAACTCAAGATGAGGCGCTCTCCACAGGAAAGGCAAGAGGAACTCCAGGGTCGAGCCACCATTCCCAGAATCCCCCAGATGTCTCAGTCCATTCCAGGGAAACCTGTTTTCCCGGCACAGCTGCTACTTTCAAGGCGAGGATCGACTCACACCACGGTGGCACGTGGGACAGCCCTGTGGGAAAGCCTCGTGGGAAAGCCTCGTGGGAAAGCCTCGAGGGAAAGCCACAGATCCCTTGATCCCGCGAAGGGAAGCGTGACACTGCTGCTACAGCTCGGGAGGAAAGCGCACGTGCATGCCCCCACTCGAGACGAGGACTGACTCCCCTGGGGAGACTCCAGAAGTACCCCAAGATCCATGTCAGCACTGGAGAGGAACTCCTCAGGTTCCGGCACCGACTCCACACAAGATATTAGACACCGGAATCGACGGGAGAGGAATCCCAAGAGGCCCCGAGCAACTTCGGCATGGGGACTGGCCTTCCCTGAGGCCACCAGAGCGGGTCCCTGAGGTCCCTGTCGTAAGTCGAGAGCACCTGCCGCAACTCGAGAAAATCCAGGAGGTTCTCCCCTCAGGCGAGATGAGGCCCATTTCCGCTGAGGCGTCTCGAGGCTAATCAACCTGCTCTGGAACTTCCAAAGGGTCCTTCACACCCTTGCTGCAACTCAAGAAGTTCCCGACGTAACCTCTCCACTCGAGAGGAAGCACGAGAGTCCTGCCCACCATCCAGAGAAGCCCGTCTTTCCGCCTCATAGATCGAGAGAGGGATCCTTTCCCTGCGTGGTCGGGAAAGAATTCCCGGCGTTCCGGTCGCATCTCAAGAGGAGGCGGTCTCCACAGGAAACACGAGGGATCTCCAGGGTCGTGACACCATTCCCTGAGTGCCAGAGATTTCTCAGTCCATTCCAGGGAAACCTGTTTTCCCTGCACTGGCTCGACTTTCAAGCCGAGGATCCACTCACACCACGGTGGCACGTGGGACAGCCCTGTGGAAAGCCTCGTGGGAAAGCCTCGTGGGAAAGCCTCGAGGAAAAGCCACAGATCCCTTGATCCACGCAAAGGAAGTGTGACACTGCTGCTACAGCTCGGGAGGAAAGCGCACGTGCATGCCCCACTCGAGACGAGGACTGACTCCCCTGGGAGACTCCAGAAGTACCCAAGACCATGTCAGCACTGGAGAGGAATCCTCAGGTTCCGGCACGGACTCCAACAAAGATCTTAGGCCCCGTCATTCGACGGGAGAGGAATCCCGAGAAGGCCCCGGAGCAACTCGCATGGGGACTGGCCTTTCCTGAGGCCACCAGAGCGGGTCCCTGAGGTCCCATCGTAAGTCGAGAGCACCTGCGCCAACTCGAGAAAAATCCAGGAGGTTCTCCCTTCCAGGCGAGATTAGGCCCATTTCCGCTGAGGCATCTCGAGGCTAATCACACCTAACCTCTTGGACTTTACAAAGGGTCCTTTCACACCTTGCTGCAACTCAAGAAGTTCCCCACATACCCGTCTCTACTCGGAGAGGAAGCACGAGAGTCCGCCTCATCCAGAGGAGCCCGTTTCCGGCCTCATAGCTCGAGAGAAGGGATATTTCCCTGCGTGGTCGGGAAAGAATTCCGGCGTTCCCGTCGCATCTCAAGAGGAGGTGCTCTCCACAGGAAAGGCGAGAGGAACTCCAGGGTCGTGCCACCATTCCCAGAGTCCCCCAGATGTCTCAGTCCATTCCAGGGAAACCTGTTTTCCCTGCACTGCCTCGACTTTCAAGCCGAGGGATCGACTCACACCAAGGTGGCACGTGGGACAGCCCTGTGGGAAAGCCTCGTGGGAAAGCCTCGTGGGAAAGCCTCGAGGAAAGTTGCAGATCCTTGATCCACGCGAAGGGAAGCATGAACACTGCTGCTACATCTCGGGGAAAGCGCACGTGCATGCCCCCACTCGAGACGAGGACTGACTCCCCTGGGGGACTCCAGAAGTACCCAAGATCCATGTCAGCACTGGAGAGGAATCCTCAGGTTCCGGCACCTGACTCCACACAAGTCTTAGGCCCCGCATCGACGGGAGAGGAATCCCGAGAGGCCCCCGAGCAACTCGCTTGGGGACTGGCCTTTCCTGAGGCACCAGAGCGGGTCCCTGAGTCCTCGTCGTAAGTCGAGAGCACCTGCCGACAACTCGAGAAAATCCAGGAGGTTCTCCCGTCCAGGCGAGATGAGGCCCATTTCCGCTGAGGCGTCTCGAGGCTAAATCACACCTAACCTCTGGAACTTCCAAAGGGTCCTTCACACCCTTGCTGCAACTCAAGAAGTTCCCCGACATACCCGTCTCCACTCGAGAGGAAGCACGAGAGTCCCGCCACATCCAGAGGAGCCCCGTTTCCGCCTCCTAGCTCGAGAGGAGGGATCCTTTCCCTGCGTGGTCGGGAAAGAAATTCCCGGCGTTTCCGTCGCATCTCAAGAGGAGGCGCTCTCCACAGGAAAGGCGAGAGGAACTCCCAGGGTCGATGCCACCATTCCCAGAGTCCCCCAGATGTCTCAGTCCATTCCAGGGAAACCTGTTTTCCCTGCACTGCCTCGACTTTCAAGCGAGGATCGACTCACACCACGGTGGCACGTGGGACAGCCTGTGGGAAAGCCTCGTGGGAAAGCCTCTGATGGGAAAGCCTCGAGGGAAAGCCACAGATCCCTTGATCCACTGCGAAGGGAAGCGCTGACACTGCTGCTACAGCTCGGGAGGAAAGCGCACGTGCATGCCCCCACTCGAGACGAGGACTGACTCCCTGGGGAGACTCCAGAAGTACCCAAGATCCATGTCAGCACTGGAAGAGGAATCCTCAGGTTCCGGGCAACGATCTCCACCACAAGTCTTAGGCCCCAGGCATCGACGGGAGAGGAATCCCGAAGAGGCCCCGGAGCAACTCGCATGGGGACTGGCCTTTCCTGAGCCACCAGACGCGGTTCCTGAGGTCCCGTCGTTAAGTCGAGAGCACCTGCCGCAACTCGAGAAAATCCAGGAGGTTCTCCCTCCAGGCGAGATGAGGCCCATTTCCGCTGAGGCGTCTCGAGGCTAATCACACCTAACCTCTGGAACTTCCAAAGGGTCCTTCACACCCTTGCTGCAACTCAAGAAGTTCCCCGACATACCCGTCTCCACTCGAGAGGAAGCACGAGAGTCCCGCCCACATCCAGAGGAAGCCCGTTTCCGCCTCCTAGCATCGAGGAAGGGGATCCTTTCCCTGCGTGTCGGGAAAGAATTCCCGGCGTTCCGTCGCATCTCAAGAGGAGGCGCTCTCCACAGGAAAGGCCGAGGATACTCCAGGGTCGTGACACCATTCCCTAGAGTGCCCCGAGATTGTTCAGTCCATTCCAGGGAAAACCTGTTTTCCCTGCACTGCCTCGACTTTCAAGCCGAGGATCCACTCACACCACCGGTGGCACGTGGGACAGCCCTGTGAAAGCCTCGTGGGAAAGCCTCGTGGGAAAGCCTCGAGGAAAGCCACAGATCCCTTGATCCACGCAAGGGAAGCGTGACACTGCTGCTACAGCTCGGTAGGAAAGCGCACGTGCATGCCCCCACTCGAGACGAGGACTGACTCCCTGGGAGACTCCAGAAGTACCCAGACCATGTCAGCACTGGAGAGGAATCTCAGGTTCCGGCACCGGACTCCAACAAAGATTTAGGCCCCGTCATTGACGGGAGAGGAATCCCGAGAGGCCCCGGAGCAACTCGCATGGGACTGGCCTTTCCTGAGGCACCAGAGCGGGTCCCTGAGGTCCCAGTCGTAAGTCGAGAGCACCTGCCGCAACTCGAGAAAATCCAGGAGGTTCTCCCTTCCAGGCGAGATGAGGCCCATTTCCGCTGAGGCATCTCGAGGCTAATCACACCTAACCTCTGACTTCCAAAGGGTCCTTCACACCCTTGCTGCAACTCAAGAAAGTTCCCCAACTATACCCGTCTCACTGGAGAGAAGCACGAGAGTCCGCCCTCATCCAGAGGACCCCGTTTCCGGCCTCATAGCTCGAGAGCAGGGATATTTCCCTGCGTGGTCGGGAAAGAATTCCCGGCGTTCCCGTCGCATCTCAAGAGAGGCGCTCTCCACAGGAAAGGCGAGAGGAACTCCAGGGTCGTGCCACCATTCCAGAGTCCCCCAGATGTCTCAGTCCATTCCAGGGAAACCTGTTTTCCCTGCACTGCTCGACTTTCAAGCGAGGATCGACTCACACCACGGTGGCACGTGGGACAGCCCTGTGGAAAGCCTCGAGGGAAAGCCTCGTGGGAAAGCCTCGAGGGAAAGTATGCAGATCCCTTGATCCACGCGAAGGGAAGCATGACACTGCTGCTACATCTCGGGAGGAAAGCGCACGTGCATGCCCCCACTGGAGACGAGGACTGACTCCCCTGGGGAGACTCCAGAAGTAACCCCAAGATCCATGTCAGCACTGGAGAGGAAATCCTCAGGTTCCGGCACCGACTCCACACAAGATCTTAGGCAGCGGCATCGATGGTAGAGGAATCCCGAGAGGCCCCGAGCAACTCGCTTGGGGACTGGCCTTTCCTGAGGCCACCAGAGCGGTCCCTGAGGTCCTCGTCCTAAGTCGAGAGCACCTGCCGAAACTCGAGAAAATCCAGGAGGTTCTACCGCCAGGCGAGGTGAGGCCCATTTCCGCAGAAACGTCTCGAGGCAAATCACACCTAACCTCTGGAACTTCCAAAGGTCCTTCACACCTTTGCTGCAACTCAAGAAGTACCCCACATACCCGGCTCCACTCGAGAGGAAGCACCAGAGTCCGCACACATCCAGAGGAGCCCGTTTCCGCCTCCTAGCTCGAGAGGATGGATCCTTTCCCTGCGTGGTCGGGAAAGAATTCCCGGCGTTTCCGTCGCAACTCAAGATGAGGCGCTCTCCACAGGAAAGGCAAGAGGAACTCCAGGGTCGAGCCACCATTCCCAGAGTCCCCCAGATGTCTCAGTCCATTCCAGGGAAACCTGTTTTCCCGGCACAGCCTCTCTTTCAAGGCGAGGATCGACTCACACCACGGTGGCACGTGGGACAGCCCTGTGGGAAAGCCTCGTGGGAAAGCCTCGTAGGAAAGCCTCGAGGGAAAGCCACAGATCCCTTGATCCTCGCGAAGGGAAGCGTTACACTGCTGCTACAGCTCGGGAGGAAAGCGCACGTGCATGCCCCACTCGAGACGAGGACTGACTCCCCTGGGGAGACTCCGGAAGTACCCAAGATCCTATGTCAGCACTGGAGAGGAATCCTCAGGTTCCGGCACCGACTCCACACAAGATATTAGACACCGGAATCGACGGAGAGGAATCCCAAGAGGCCCCGTGCAATTCGCATGGGGACTGGCCTTCCCTGAGGCCACCAGAGCGGGTCCCTGAGGTCCCTGTCGTAAGTCGAGAGCACCTGCCCAACTCGAGAAAATCCAGGAGGTTCTCCCCTCCAGGCGAGATGAGGCCCATTTCCGCGGAGGCGTCTCGAGGCTAATCAACCTGGCCTCTGGAACTTCCAAAGGGTCCTTCACACCCTTGCTGCAACTCAAGAAGTTCCCCGACGTACCCCTCTCCACTCGAGAGGAAGCACGAGAGTCCTGCCCACATCCAGAGAAGCCCCGTTTCCGCCTCATAGATCGAGAGGTGGAATCCTTTCCCTGCGTGGTCGGGAAAGAATTCCCGGCGTTCCGGTCGCATCTCAAGAGGAGGCGGTCTCCACAGGAAACACGAGGGATCTCCAGGGTCGTGACACCATTCCCTGAGTGCCAGAGATTTCTCAGTCCATTCCAGGGAAACCTGTTTTCCCTGCACTGCCTCGACTTTCAAGCCGAGGATCCACTCACACCACGGTGGCACGTGGGACAGCCCTGTGTGAAAGCCTCGTGGGAAAGCCTCGTGGGAAAGCCTCGAGGAAAAGCCACAGATCCCTTGATCCACGCAAAGGGAAGTGTGACACTGCTGCTACAGCTCGGGAGGAAAGCGCACGTGCATGCCCCCACTCGAGACGAGGACTGACTCCCCTGGGGAGACTCCAGAAGTACCCCAAGACCATGTCAGCACTGGAGAGGAATCCTCAGGTTCCGGCACGGACTCCACAAAGATCTTAGGCCCCGTCATTGACGGGAGAGGAATCCCGAAAGGCCCCGGAGCAACTCGCATGGGGACTGGCCTTTCCTGAGGCCACCAGAGCGGGTCCCTGAGGTCCCCATTGTAAGTCGAGAGCACCTGCCGCACCTCGAGAAAATCCAGGAGGTTCTCCCTTCCAGGCGAGATTAGGCCCATTTCCGCTGAGGCATCTCGAGGCTAATCACACCTAACCTCTTGACTTTACAAAGGGTCCTTCACACCCTTGCTGCAACTCAAGAAGTTCCCCAACATACCCGTCTCTACTGGAGAGGAAGCACGAGAGTCCCGCCCTCATCCAGAGGAGCCCCGTTTCCGCCTCATAGCTCGAGAGAAGGGATATTTCCCTGCGTGGTCGGGAAAGAAATTCCGGCGTTCCCGTCGCATCTCAAGAGGAGGTGCTCTCCACAGGAAAGGCGAGAGGAACTCCAGGGTCGTGCCACCATTCCAGAGTCCCCCAGATGTCTCAGTCCATTCCAGGGAAACCTGTTTTCCCTGCACTGCCTCGACTTTACAAGCCGAGGATCGACTCACACCAAGGTGGCACGTGGGACAGCCCTGTGGGAAAGCCTCGAGGGAAAGCCTCGTGGGAAAGCCTCGAGGGAAAGTTGCAGATCCCTTGATCCACGCGAAGGGAAGCATGACACTGCTGCTACATCTCGGAGGAAAGCGCACGTGCATGCCCCCACTGAGACGAGGACTGACTCCCCTGGGGCGACTCCAGAACGTACCCCAAGATCCATGTCAGCACTGGAGAGGAATCCTCAGGTTCCGGCACCGACTCCACACAAGATCTTAGGCCCCGGCATCGACGGGAGAGGAATCCCGAGAGGCCCCCGAGCAACTCGCTTGGGGACTGGCCTTTCCTGAGGCCACCAGAGCGGGTCCCTGAGGTCCTCGTCCTAAGTCGAGAGCACCTGCCGAAACTCGAGAAAATCCAGGAGGTTCTACCCGCCAGGCGAGGTGAGGCCCATTTCCGCAGAAACGTCTCGAGGCAAATCACACCTAACCTCTGGAACTTCCAAAGGGTCCTTCACACCTTTGCTGCAACTCAAGAAGTTCCCCCACATACCCGTCTCCACTCGAGAGGAAGCACCAGAGTCCCGCACACATCCAGAGGAGCCCCGTTTCCGCCTCCTAGCTCGAGAGGATGGATCCTTTCCCTGCGTGGTCGGGAAAGAATTCCCGGCGTTTCCGTCGCAACTCAAGATGAGGCGCTCTCCACAGGAAAGGCAAGAGGAACTCCAGGTCGAGCCACCATTCCCAGAGTCCCCCAGATGTCTCAGTCCATTCCAGGAAACCTGTTTTCCGGCACAGCCTCTACTTTCAAGCGAGGATCGACTCACACCACGGTGGCACGTGGGACAGCCCTGTGGGAAAGCCTCGTGGAAAGCCCTCGTGGGAAAGGCCTCGAGGGAAAGCCACAGATCCCTTGATCCTCGCGAAGGGAAGCGTGACACTGCTGCTACAGCTCGGGAGGAAAGCGCACGTGCATGCCCCCCACTCGAGACGAGGACTGGACTCCCCTGGGGAGACTCCGGAAGTACCCCAAGATCCATGTCAGCACTGGAGAGGAATCTCAGGTTCCGGGCACCGACTCCACACAAGATATTAGACACCGGAATCGACGGGAGAGGAATCCCAAGAGGCCCCCGGAGCAATTCGCATGGGGACTGGCCTTCCCTGAGGCCACCAGAGCGGTCCTGAGGTCCTGTCGTAAGTCGAGAGCACCTGCGCAACTCGAGAAAATCCAGGAGGTTCTCCCCTCCAGCGAGATGAGGCCCATTTCCGCGGAGGCGTCTCGAGGCTAATCAACCTGGCCTCTGGAACTTCCAAAGGTCTTCACACCCTTGCTGCAACTCAAGAAGTTCCCCGACGTACCCCTCTCCACTCGAGAGGAAGCACGAGAGTCCTGCCCACATCCAGAGAAGCCCCGTTTCCGCCTCATAGATCGAGAGGCGGAATCCTTTCCCTGCGTGGTCGGGAAAGAATTCCCGGCGTTCCGGTCGCATCTCAAGAGGAGGCGGTCTCCACAGGAAACACGAGGGATCTCCAGGGTCGTGACACCATTCCCTGAGTGCCAGAGATTTCTCAGTCCATTCCAGGGAAACCTGTTTTCCCTGCACTGCCTCGACTTTCAAGCCGAGGATCCACTCACACCACGGTGGCACGTGGGACAGCCCTGTGTGAAACTCGTGGGAAAGCCTCGTGGGAAAGCCTCGAGGGAAAAGCCACAGATCCCTTGATCCACGCAAAGGGAAGTGTGACACTGCTGCCTACAGCTCGGGAGGAAAGCGCACGTGCATGCCCCCACTCGAGACGAGGACTGACTCCCCTGGGGAGACTCCAGAAGTACCCCAAGACCATGTCAGCACTGGAGAGGAATCCTCAGGTTCGGACACTCCACAAAGATCTTAGGCCCCGTCATTGACGGGGAGAGGAATCCCGAAAG
>NW_017213743.1:0-15327 GCF_001704415.2 Capra hircus | reverse complement strand
AGAGAAATTTCCTTAATTAAGCCTTCTGCTTCCAGAGGGCTCAGACAAATGTCCCCCATCAGGATATATGCACCTGAGAGCTTAAGGCAGACATCCCCAGGTAAAACATCCGTAAGACCTAAACACAAAACGGATAAAAAATTCCCAAAGTACGAAGAAAGTGACATAGGACACCCCTTGCCGCCCCCTCCCTATAAGGGTGAAGGGCCTCCACTAGAAGCTCCCCGAAGAAGGGTTTTCTCTAGCCCAGATGATGAACTTGATCCCCACCTTGAGGCTTGTTTCCCCATAATATTTGGTGGCAGCGGTGGCAGAACAGCCCCCCACTGGGAACCCATTCCAATGAAAATGATTAAAGAACTCAAACAGGCTTGTGCTTTGTATGGGCCTAAAGCCCCGTATACTGTATCATTGGTGGAGGCTTTAGCGGGCAGATGGATGACACCCCATGACTGGAAGACAGTCGCTAAAGCTTGTCTGTCTGGAGGTCAATATGTACTTTGGAGAACTGAATATGAAGATCTTGCCCAAAAACAGGCTGATGCTAACCAAAAATATGGCCCAAGATATATTATAAAAAGTATGTTGGGACTAATGATTTCGGAACACTTAGAGATCAAATGGGATTAGACAAAACTACTTTAGATCAAGTAACCGCCTGCGCCCTTGGGGCTTGGCGTTTGTTGCCTGAAGGGAAAGAATCTACCTCGTCCTTCTCAAATGTTAAACAAAAACCAGAAGAGCCATATGAAGACTTTATATCAAGACTTGCAGAGGCAGTCAACAGAGTAATTTCCAATACTGAGGCAGCTAGTATATTGATAAAACAACTGGCATTTGAAAATGCTAATTCTACCTGCCAGGCCATTTTACGTCCTATAAAAAAAACTGGGGAAATAATAGATTATATCAGGCAATGTGCAGATGTAGGACCAGCAATGATGCAGGGCGTTGCCATAGCTGCAGCCATAAAGGGAAATTCTTACCAGCAGGCAGTACAGTCCTTTTTTACAAATAAAAATAACCCGTCAAAGAGTCATTCCAGTAGTCCAGGCCAGAATATTGGTTTATCCAAGGCCTGCTTCTCTTGCGGACGGGAAGGGCACTTTATGCGAGCTTGTCCCCAAAAAGCAACCGGTTCTTCTCTGCCTAATTCTGTGCATACTAATCTCCCTAGATCTCTCTGCCCTCGTTGTCAAAAAGGATATCATTGGGCAAAAGAATGTAGGTCACAATTCCATAGAAATGGAGCCTTTTTGGGCCCCGACCAGCAGTCGGGAAACGGATTGAGGGGCCAGCCTCAGGCCCCGACAACAATTGGGGCAGCCTCACTGAACCCATTCATTCCCTTCGTCCCATCGCAGAACTCATCAGAGCAACCCCAGGCAGCGCAGGACTGGACCTCAGTTCCACCACCTCAGCAATATTAACACCAGATAGCCCCACTGTGAAAATCCCTACAGGAGTTAAAGGCCCATTACCAACAGGTTTACTAGGAATTATACTAGGCAGAAGTTCCTTAGCTATGCAAGGTCTCACAATCATCCCTGGAGTAATTGACTCAGATTATACAGGAGAAATCCAGATAATGATTTCACCCCCAATTAAAACTTTCCAAATACATCAGGGACAAAGAATAGCCCAACTTTTGCTTTTGCCTTACCACACTGCAATTGGGCACACAGCTACTCAGAATGAAAGGCAGGATAAAGGATTTGGGTCTAGTGATATGGTTTTTTGGATAACAGAAATTACTCAGAAACGTCCTATGAAAACTATTCTGATTAATGGCAAGTCTATTGTGGGGTTATTAGACACAGGAGCAGACGTTTCTTGCATTTCAGGAAAAGACTGGCCCAGCTCCTGGCCCACACATACTACTGAAAATAACTTGGTGGGGATAGGAAGAGCCCCCACAGTAGCCAAAAGTGCAAAAATTTTAGATTGGCAATTTGAGGATACCCGTGGAACTTTCCAACCGTATGTAGTCCCTTCACTCCCCTTTACCCTGTGGGGGAGGGACGTGCTGTCTCAAATGGGAGTGTTACTTTTTAGCCCTGATGATAAAGTGACCTCTCAGATGTTGCAGATGGGCTATGATCCATCAAAAGGATTGGGTAAACAACAGACAGGGATAATTGAGCCAATTTGCCCAACTCCTCGCAAGTTACGTGCTGGATTGGGATATCCAAATTTATAATGGAGGCCATTGTTTTTGCTGCCGACCCCATTACATGGAAATCTCAAGATCCGGTGTGGGTAGAACAATGGCCTCTGCATAAGGAAAATTACTGGCAGCTAAAGCATTAATCTTTGAACAATTAGAATTGGGACATATTGAGCCCTCCAATAGCCCCTGGAACACTCCTATTTTTGTCATTAAGAAAAAATCTGGTAAATGGCGACTTTTACAGGATTTGAGAGCTATTAATGCCACCATGGAGGACATGGGGGCCTTACAGCCTGGGCTCCCTTCCCCAGTAGCCGTTCCAGAGGGATATAATATAATTGTTATTGATTTACAAGATTGTTTTTTCACTATTCCCTTAAATCCTGAAGATAAAAAGCGATTTGCCTTTAGTCTGCCATCAGAAAATCTTAAGCAGCCTTACTTAAGGTTTCAGTGGAAAGTTTTGCCTCAGGGAATGAAAAATAGCCCTACCTTATGCCAAAAATTTGTTAATGCCGCTCTACAAGATATTAGGGTTAAATATGAACACGTATATATGATTCACTATATGGATGATATTTTAATAGCTCATCCTGATAGAGTTCACCTGCAAACTGTCCTCCAGGACCTGACCCAGGCATTGACAGACAGAGGCCTAAAAATTGCCCCAGAAAAAATTCAAATCAATCCGCCCATAACTTACTTAGGGAGAGTCATAAATTCGGAAACGGTGACTCATACCCCGTTGCAATTGAGAAAAGACCATCTTATTACTTTAAATGATTATCAAAAACTTTTAGGTGATATTAATTGGATTAGGCCATATTTAAAATTAACCACTGCCGAATTAAAACCTCTTTTTAACATTTTACGCGGGGATCCTGATCCAACCTCTAAAAGACAATTAACAGCTGAGGCTCAAGAAGCCCTAGGCAAAGTAGAAGCAGCCTTATCGAATAGCTATGTAAAAAGAATTGATTTGACGATGACTTGGCAGTTCCTTTGCCTAGCTACTCCAGTGGCGCCTACGGGAGTTCTGTGGCAAGGCGGCCCTTTAGAATGGATCCATCTTCCCACCCAAGCTAAAAAAGTCGTGGCTTCTTATCCTGGTTTAATTGCCACATTAATGCTAAAAGGAAGGAAGCGGAGCATTGAATTGTTTGGTAAGGAGCCATCAGAGATTGTAATTCCATATAATAAGGAGCAGCTTGATGCTCTTCTAATGTTTGATGAAGACTGGCAGATTGCTATAGGGAATTACTGTGGTCAAATTTTGCATCATTTACCCTCACATGTTTTGCTAAATTTTATGTCTAACCATCCAGTTATTTTTCCTGTCCGGTGTAAACAGTTCCCTATTTCAGATGCTCAGGTAGTCTTACTGATGGATCGGCTAATGGTAGAGCCTCTATAGTCACAAGAATCATCAGAAACTTTTGGAAACACAAGAAACTTTCAGCTCAAAGAGCTGAAATCACAGCTGTTATTGAGCCTTTGTTATGTTTGCAGAGAAAGATTTAACCTTTATTCTGACTCTCAGTATGTGGTCAGGCTGTTTCCACACATTGAGACTGCAGTTTTGCCTGAAAACAAAAACGCTATCTACCATTTGTTAAACTAGACTGCAAGCAGCAAATTTGGAAAAGAAATCGGGCGTTCTTTTATCGGCACATTCCGAGCTCATTCCGGCCTGCCTGGCCCTTTAAATGCTCTCAATGAATTGGCAGATTTCGTTAACCAGGATTTCAGTGGCTTCTGTTTTTGAAGAAGCTCGAGCTTCTCACTCACTTCATCATCAGAAATGCCACTGCCTTACGATACCAGTTTCAAATTCCTCGAGAATCTGCCCGAGAGATTTTCGTTCTTGTTCACATTGTCCTACTACCGTGAATGCTTTGCCTCTGGGAGTTAACCCTCGCGGTCTCAAACCTAATGCACTCTGGCAAATGGATGTAACCCATGTCTCTTCGTTTGGAAAACTGTCTTTTGTTCATGTAACTGTAGATACCTTCTCTCATGTTATTATTGCCACTGCTCGTACAGGGAAGCAGTTAAAGATGTAATACAACATCTTTTTACATGCTTTTCCTATCTGGGCTTGCCAAAAGCTTTAAAACTGATAATGCCCTGCTTACACTTCTAAATCTTTTCAGCAATTCTGTACAAGATTTCAAATTAAACATAAACCGGCATCCCTTATAACCCGCAAGGACAAGCCATTGTGGAAAGACCAATCAAACACTGAAAATCCATATTCAAAAACTAAAAGAAGGGGAATTTAAATATAGTTCCCCCCATCAGATTTTGAAACATGCTCTTTTCGTAATAAATAACTTAAATACTGATTCATCCGGAAACACTGCAATGCTTCGCCATTGGTGCCCAGAGCAATTGAATGCAAAACCATTAGTAAAATGGAGGGACCTTCTCTCCGGACAATGGAAAGGTCCTGACCCCTTATTAACCAGTGGGCGAGGGTATGCTTGTGTTTTTCCACAGGACGCGGACGCTCCGATTTGGGTTCCAGACAGACTAATTCGCCATGTCTCAGCTCCCCGGATATCAGAATCCCCCGCCACCGCGATCTCTAAAAAGGAAGAAACTCCCTCTTCCTCCGCTCCCTCCGCCAGCACGGGAAATGCCGCTGACCCAGGACAGCTGACATTGGAGATCCCGGATAGGCGAGGAGCGGAGCCACCCACTGGACAGATGTCACGACTTCAGATACAGGATATTGCGCCCCCTGATTTTTTGCCTCGCAGGAATCCATTAGGACGCCCAGCTCAGTCAACCCAACAAGCCTCCTTACCTACCTGGGGACAGATTAAAGCCCTCTGTCGCCAGGCACAGGGGATAGCTACCCTACAGGGATCGTCAGTCTCTCCTGAAAAGGTGTTTATTGCCATGCTTGCCTTGCTCTCTTGCCAGGTAAGCGCTGCTCCCATTCCAACCAAATATTGGGCGTTTCTCCCGGATCCCCCAACTTTCCAAGTTGTTACTTGGAACAGTGACCCCATACGAGTTAGTACAGACCAGCCTCGCCTTTTGGGAGGATCCTATACTTCCTATACAAAAGACCAATACCCTATTAATTTCAATTATACCTTTAAAGGACTAGCAGATGATTTTCCTGTTTGCTTTAATTTTCCTCCTGGCCTTACAGGAGATTTCTTTACCAAGACAGGATGCGTTGGAGCCTCCACAAAAGCAGTTATGACAGATTCCCCAACCTCTAAATTTGCATCTAAAGGGGATCGGTCTGCTTGGATATTACGAGCCCGTATGCCTGGGGTCCTTGGCCCTATAAGTCCTTGTCTCTCAAAACTCCATCAGACTATCCAAATTGTGACGATGTTGCTCCCTCAGATGTTATTTGGAAAACTATAGATGATCATTCAGGATATCCAATTTGGAAGTCTTGTATTTATAATTCGAAAATAGATTACAATATGCCGGGAGGAAGAAATTGTGCAATTCAGGACTGGAGCAACCCAAATCCAGGTCAAGACCCTGAGTCTGACGATGGCTTTATCAATAGATTGGATAATTGGAAAAAATATTCAGTTTCTTGGCCGTTAGTTGCCACCAGACGGCATCATAACCAATTTGTACCCCCTATGCTGTCTTATACGACTAGAGGTAAAACCTTTTGGCAGCCAGAAATTTGGAGAGCCCTTGCAGCCACCGCCCCTATTATTTTAATCCGACCAAAGAATACCTCTACCTACTCCATTTTAGCTTGTTTACCCTCTCCTTATGTTTTTCTTTTCACTAATGATTCTGAAAGACTTAACATACAATTGAATTATACAGGTGGACCCCATGTAGTGTCTTGTGAACAATGTATGCTTTCATCCTGTTTAACTCCTCAATATAAAGTTTGCTCTTTCATGGTTTAAAACGTCCGTCCTATCTCATGGTACCTGTAACTGTGGCCACGTATTGGTATGATAACCATGGCCTAGCTGTACTGCAACGGCTACAAGATTTAATGCGGACACGACGGTTTGTGGGCTTACTTGTTTTGGGAATATCGGCTTTGATAACTGCAATTACTTCTGTTACTGTGGCGGCATTGTCATTGTCTCAACAAGTGCATACTGCCCAATATGTTGATACCGTATCCAAAAATGTTTCTTTAACGCTGGCAACCCAGGAAATTATAGATAGGAAGCTAGAAATAAGGTTGATGCCTTTAGAAGAAGCAGTAATGCATATTGGGACTGAATTACAGAGTCTGAAAGTGAAAATGGCTCTTTCATGTCATGCTGATTACCGGTGGATATGTGTTACATCCCTGAAAGTAAATGAGACAGATTTTGAATGGGAGAGAGTCAAAAATCATATTTTAGGTGTTTGGAACAGCTCAGATATTAGTTTAGACTTAGGGAAACTTCATAATCAGATTCAGACCTTGGAACACTCTCGATTAGATTTTACTGCTGCAGGAGAAGCCAATGACTTTTTCCACACCTTCTCTGACTTCATTTCTGGAAAAAACTCTTCTGACTACTGTTTCTAGCTATGCTGCTGTGGGTGCCATAATCCTGCTCCTTGTAATCGTGCTTCCTTGTGTTGTCAGGACTCTTCGGCAGAGCATTCAGAATCTCGCGACTGAACTGCACCTAATTTTTTTAAAAAATAATAAAGAAGGGGGAGATGCCGGAAGCCAATGTGAGGAATCCCGCCCGTGACAAGGTCATGAGGAAGGAAGCTGACATACGCAAGGCGTGCTCAGACTTCAGGACCCCTCTGGAAATTCCTAAGCATGTACCCCAACAAAAATCTGCCGGCTTTTGTGCTCTGCTTTTCCACTCTTCTGACATTTTCTGGGAAAAAGTCAATTCAGGGCTTTAGTCTTCTGCATTTGAAAGAGTGTTTCAATCCAAAAACCCCTCCGATGGCTTTCTAGCCTGCCTGCAGGACTCTGCGAGTGTGATTGTTGAGGCCTCCTGACCGCAGGAGGCACAGGAAGCTTAAAACATCCTAGGAATGTAGGGGCTTCCGAAGAGTCAAAATCTTTAGAATAGGACTGATTAAAAGTTTCATTTGTTGAGTCAATGCTTGCTGCCAAATTTTCATATCCTTTATTTTTAGATATAGTTGGTATATAGAAAAACAAGTAGTAGACCTGGTATTAGGCAACATTAGATCTTCGAGTTAAGTACCTTCTTTGTTATATCCCACTGCACCTTTGTTCTATAGAGATGTAACTTTAATGCTTTAAGGAGATGCAAATTAAAGAAAAACACTTCAGGGGAAACAAAATCAACATTCATTAAGGAAGAGAGATAAAAAGTGTTAACAAGCTTCTTGGCCAGAAGATAATGTAAATCACCTGAGACCTTTTGTATACAAAATGATGTATAGAAAGAGTCTGGGCTGCGAACGCTACATAATTCTGTGTTACCCATTGATCTCCATGTTTTATCAAAAGTATAAAAGGCCTTCTGAACAATAAAGGATCGGACCAGTTTCTCGGACCAGTTTCTCGAACTAGTCTCTCGGCCTGGTTTCTTGGGACTCTGGCTCCCCCCATGTGTCTCTCTCTCTCCTCTTCTCTCCCCTTTCCTCTCTCTGCTCTTTACTTTAACTTCAGGCTGAATCTCCATCTGGGGCGCGGAGGCTCGCCAGGTCTACTTACTTGCCCCGGCTGTTAAGACCCGCACGAAAGGGAGCTTAAGGCGAGGCACCCTTAGATATTCAAGCGGGCGCCGGGTGGCCCAACGTAGATGGTGCAAATTCCTTGTCTGGAATTTTATTGGCCTTCCGCGTAAACCAAGCTATTCAGCCCTCTTCCTCCACTTAACCTTCTTACTACACTATAGTTTCTTAATCTAATCTTACATTAATAAACAAACAAGTCTTTCCACGCCAACGCCGTCCACCCTTCGAGTTCCCTGGATCCACCGGGGCTGGACCCCGGCACCGAGAGGCACCCGAACAACTCGCATGGGGACTGGCCTTTCCTGAGGCGACCAGAGCGGGTCCCTGAGGTCCCCGTCGTAAGTCGAGAGCACCTGCCGCAACTCGAGAAAATCCAGGAAGTTCTCCCCTCCAGGCGAGATGAGGCCCATTCCGCTGAGGCGTCTCGAGGCTAATCACACCTAAACTCTGCAACTTACAAAGGGTCCTTCACACCCTTGCTGCAACTCAAGAAGTTCCCCGACATACCCGTCTCCATTCGAGAGGAAGCACGAGAGTCCCCCCCACATCCAGAGGAGCCCCGTTTCTGCCTCTAGCTTTGAGAGGAGGGATCCTTTCCCTGCGTGGTCGGGAAAGAATTCCCGGCGTTCCCGTCGCATCTCAAGAGGAGGCGCTCTCCACAGGAAAGGCGAGAGAACTCCAGGGTCGTGCCACCATTCCCAGAGTCCCCCAGATGTCTCAGTCCATTCCAGGCATACCTGTTTTTCCTGCACTGCCTAGACTTTTCAAGCCGAGGATCGACTCACACCACGGTGGCACGTGGGACAGCCCTGCGGGAAAGCCTTGCGGGAAAGCCTCGTGCGAAAGCCTCGAGGAAAGCTACAGATCCCTTGATCCACGCAAATGGAAGCGTGACACTGCTGCTAGAGCTCGGGAGGAAAGCACACGTGCATGCCCCCACACGAGACGAGTACTGACTCCCCTGGGGAGACTCCAGAAGTACCCCAAGATCCATGTCATCACTGGAGAGAAATCCTCAGTTTCTGGCACCGGACTCCACACAAGGTCTTAGGCCCCGGCATCAACAGTAGAGGAATCCCGAGAGACCCCGAGCAACTCGCATGGGGACTGGCCTTTCCTGAGGCCACCAGAGCGGGTCCCTGAGGTCCCCGTCCTAAGTCGAGAGCACCTGCCGCAACTCGAGAAAATCCAGGAGGTTCTCCCCTCCAGGCGAGATGAGGCCCTTTTCCGCTGAGATGTCTCGAGTCTAATCACACCTAAACTCGGGAACTTCGAAAGGGTCCTTCACACCTTTGCTTCAACTCAAGAAGTTCCCCGACATACCCGTCTCCACTCGAGAGGAAGCACGAGAGTCCAGCCCACATTCAGATGAGCCGTGTTTCCGCCTCCTAGCTCGAGAGGAGGGATCCTTTCCCTGCGTGTCCGGAAAGAATTCCCGGCGTTCCCGTCGCATCTCAAGAGGAGGGGCTCTAAACAGTAAAGGTGAGAGGAACTCCAGGTCGTGCCACCATTCCCTGAATGCCCCGGATGTCTCAGTCCATTCCAGGGAAACCTGTTTACCCTGCACTGCCTCGACTTTCAATCCGAGGATAGAGTCACACCACGGTGGCACGTGGGAGAAACCTGTGGGAAAGCCTCGAGGGAAAGCCTCGTGGGAAAGCCTCGAGGTAAAGCCACAGATCCCTTGATCCACGTGAAGGGAAGCGTGACACTGCTGATAGAGCTTGGAAGGTAAGCGCACGGGCATGCCCCCACACGAGACGAGGACTGACTCCCAGGGGAGACTCCAGAAGTACCCCAAGATCCATGTCAGCACTGGAGAGAAATCCTCAGGTTCCAGCACCGACTCCACACAAGGTCTTAGGCCCTGGCATCGATGGCAGAGCAATACCGAGAGGCCCCCGAGCAACTCGCATGGGGACTGACCTTTCCTGAGGCCACCAGAGCGGGTCCCTTTGGGCCCCGTCGTAAGTCGAGGGCACCTGCCGCAACTCGAGAAAATCCAGGAGGTTCTCCGCTCCACGGGAGATGAGGCCCATTTCCGCTGAGGCGTCTCGAGGCTAATCACACCTAAACTCTGGAACTTACAAAGGGTCCTTCACACCCTTGCTGCAACTCAAGAAGTTCCCCGACATACCCGTCTCCACTCGAGGGGAAACACGAGAGTCCCGCCCTCATCCAGAGAAGCCCCGTTTCCGCCTCCTAGCTCGAGAGGAGGGATCCTTTCCCTGCGTGTTCGGGAAAGAATTCCTGGCGTTCCTGTTGCATCTCAAGAAGAGGCGCTCTCCACAGGAAAGGCGAGAGGAACTCCAGGGTCGTGCCACCATTCCCAGAGTCTCCCAGATGTCTCAGTTCATTCCAGGGAAACCTGTTTTCCCTGCACTGCTCGACTTTCAAGCCGAGTAATGGACTCACACCACAGTGACTCGTGGGACAGCCCTGTGGGAAAGCCTCGTGGGAAAGCCTCGAGGGAAAGCCTCAGATCCCTTGATCCACGTGAAGGGAAGCGTGACACTGCTGCTACAGGTCGGGAGAAAAGCGAACGTGCATGCCCCACTCGAGACGAGGACTGACTCCCCTGGGGAGACTCCAGACGTACCCCAAGATCCATGTCAGCACTGGAGAGGAATCCTCAGGTTCCGGCACTGACTCCACACAAGGTCTTAGGCCCCGGCATCGACGGGAAAGGAATACCGAGATGCCGGAAGCCAATGTGAGGAATCCCGCCCGTGACAAGGTCATGAGGAAGGAAGCTGACATACGCAAGGCGTGCTCAGACTTCAGGGACCCCTCTGGAAATTCCTAAGCATGTACCCCAAACAAAAATCTGCCGGCTTTGTGCTCTGCTTTTCCACTCTTCTGACATTTTCTGGAAAAAAGTCAATTCAGGGCTTTAGTCTTCTGCATTTGAAAGAGTGTTTCAATCCAAAAACCCCTCCGATGGCTTTCTAGCCTGCCTGCAGGACTCTGCGAGTGTGATTGTTTGAGGCCTCCTGACCGCAGGAGGCACAGGAAGCTTAAAACATCCTAGGAATGTAGGGGCTTCCGAAGAGTCAAAATCTTTAGAATAGGACTGATTAAAAGTTTCATTTGTTGAGTCAATGCTTGCTGCCAAATTTTCATATCCTTTATTTTTAGATATAGTTGGTATATAGAAAAACAAGTAGTAGACCTGGTATTAGCAACATTAGATCTTCGAGTTAAGTACCTTCTTTGTTATATCCCACTGCACCTTTGTTCTATAGAGATGTAACTTTAATGCTTTAAGGAGATGCAAATTAAAGAAAAACACTTCAGGGGAAACAAAATCAACATTCATTAAGGAAGAGAGATAAAAAGTGTTAACAAGCTTCTTGGCCAGAAGATAATGTAAATCACCTGAGACCTTTTGTATACAAATGATGTATAGAAAGAGTCTGGGCTGCGAACGCTACATAATTCTGTGTTACCCATTGATCTCCATGTTTTATCAAAAGTATAAAAGGCCTTCTGAACAATAAAGGATCGGACCAGTTTCTCGGACCAGTTTCTCGAACTAGTCTCTCGGCCTGGTTTCTTGGGACTCTGGCTCCCCCCATGTGTCTCTCTCTCTCCTCTTCTCTCCCCTTTCCTCTCTCTGCTCTTTACTTTAACTTCAGGCTGAATCTCCATCTGGGGCGCGGAGGCTCGCCAGGTCTACTTACTTGCCCCGGCTGTTAAGACCCGCACGAAAGGGAGCTTAAGGCGAGGCACCCTTAGATATTCAAGCGGGCGCCGGTGGCCCCAACGTAGATGGTGCAAATTCCTTGTCTGGAATTTTATTGGCCTTCCGCGTAAACCAAGCTATTCAGCCCTCTTCCTCCACTTAACCTTCTTACTACACTATAGTTTCTTAATCTAATCTTACATTAATAAACAAACAAGTCTTTCCACGCCAACGCCGTCCACCCTTCGAGTTCCCTGGATCCACCGGGGCTGGACCCCGGCACCGAGAGGCACCCGAACAACTCGCATGGGGACTGGCCTTTCCTGAGGCGACCAGAGCGGGTCCCTGAGGTCCCCGTCGTAAGTCGAGGAGCACCTGCCGCAACTCGAGAAAATCCAGGAAGTTCTCCCCTCCAGGCGAGATGAGGCCCATTTCCGCTGAGGCGTCTCGAGGCTAATCACACCTAAACTCTGCAACTTACAAAGGGTCCTTCACACCCTTGCTGCAACTCAAGAAGTTCCCCGACATACCCGTCTCCATTCGAGAGGAAGCACGAGAGTCCCCCCCACATCCAGAGGAGCCCCGTTTCTGCCTCCTAGCTTGAGAGGAGGGATCCTTTCCCTGCGTGGTCGGGAAAGAATTCCCGGCGTTCCCGTCGCATCTCAAGAGGAGGCGCTCTCCACAGGAAAGGCGAGAGGAACTCCAGGGTCGTGCCACCATTCCCAGAGTCCCCCAGATGTCTCAGTCCATTCCAGGCATACCTGTTTTTCCTGCACTGCCTAGACTTTCAAGCCGAGGATCGACTCACACCACGGTGGCACGTGGGACAGCCCTGCGGGAAAGCCTTGCGGGAAAGCCTCGTGCGAAAGCCTCGAGGGAAAGCTACAGATCCCTTGATCCACGCGAATGGAAGCGTGACACTGCTGCTAGAGCTCGGGAGGAAAGCACACGTGCATGCCCCCACGAGACGAGTACTGACTCCCCTGGGGAGACTCCAGAAGTACCCCAAGATCCATGTCATCACTGGAGAGAAATCCTCAGTTTCTGGCACCGACTCCACACAAGGTCTTAGGCCCCGGCATCAACAGTAGAGGAATCCCGAGAGACCCCCGAGCAACTCGCATGGGGACTGGCCTTTCCTGAGGCCACCAGAGCGGGTCCCTGAGGTCCCCGTCCTAAGTCGAGAGCACCTGCCGCAACTCGAGAAAATCCAGGAGGTTCTCCCCTCCAGGCGAGATGAGGCCCTTTTCCGCTGAGATGTCTCGAGTCTAATCACACCTAAACTCGGGAACTTCGAAAGGGTCCTTCACACCTTTGCTTCAACTCAAGAAGTTCCCCGACATACCCGTCTCCACTCGAGAGGAAGCACGAGAGTCCAGCCCACATTCAGATGAGCCGTGTTTCCGCCTCCTAGCTCGAGAGGAGGGGATCCTTTCCCTGCGTGTCCGGAAAGAATTCCCGGCGTTCCCGTCGCATCTCAAGAGGAGGGGCTCTAAACAGTAAAGGTGAGAGGAACTCCAGGTCGTGCCACCATTCCCTGAATGCCCCGGATGTCTCAGTCCATTCCAGGGAAACCTGTTTACCCTGCACTGCCTCGACTTTCAATCCGAGGATAGAGTCACACCACGGTGGCACGTGGGAGAAACCTGTGGGAAAGCCTCGAGGGAAAGCCTCGTGGGAAAGCCTCGAGGTAAAGCCACAGATCCCTTGATCCACGTGAAGGGAAGCGTGACACTGCTGATAGAGCTTGGAAGGTAAGCGCACGGGCATGCCCCCACACGAGACGAGGACTGACTCCCAGGGGAGACTCCAGAAGTACCCCAAGATCCATGTCAGCACTGGAGAGAAATCCTCAGGTTCCAGCACCGACTCCACACAAGGTCTTAGGCCCTGGCATCGATGGCAGAGCAATACCGAGAGGCCCCGAGCAACTCGCATGGGGACTGACCTTTCCTGAGGCCACCAGAGCGGGTCCCTTTGGGCCCCGTCGTAAGTCGAGGGCACCTGCCGCAACTCGAGAAAATCCAGGAGGTTCTCCCTCCAGGGAGATGAGGCCCATTTCCGCTGAGGCGTCTCGAGGCTAATCACACCTAAACTCTGGAACTTCCAAAGGGTCCTTCACACCCTTGCTGCAACTCAAGAAGTTCCCCGACATACCCGTCTCCACTCGAGGGGAAACACGAGAGTCCCGCCCTCATCCAGAGGAGCCCCGTTTCCGCCTCCTAGCTCGAGAGGAGGGATCCTTTCCCTGCGTGGTCGGGAAAGAATTCCGGCGTTCCTGTTCGCATCTCAAGAGGAGGCGCTCTCCACAGGAAAGGCGAGAGGAACTCCAGGGTCGTGCCACCATTCCCAGAGTCTCCCAGATGTCTCAGTTCATTCCAGGGAAACCTGTTTTCCCTGCACTGCCTCGACTTTCAAGCCGAGTATGGACTCACACCACAGTGACTCGTGGGACAGCCCTGTGGGAAAGCCTCGTGGGAAAGCCTCGAGGGAAAGCCTCAGATCCCTTGATCCACGTGAATAGAAGAACGTGACACTGCTGCGCTACAGGTCGGGAGAAAAGCGAACGTGCATGCCCCACTCGAGACGAGGACTGACTCCCCTGGGGAGACTCCAGACGTACCCCAAGATCCATGTCAGCACTGGAGAGGAATCCTCAGGTTCCGGCACTGACTCCACACAAGGTCTTAGGCCCCGGCATCGACGGGAAAGGAATACCGAGATGCCGGAAGCCAATGTGAGGAATCCCGCCCGTGACAAGGTCATGAGGAAGGAAGCTGACATACGCAAGGGCGTGCTCAGACTTCAGGGACCCCTCTGGAAATTCCTAAGCATGTACCCCAACAAAAATCTGCCGGCTTTGTGCTCTGCTTTTCCACTCTTCTGACATTTTCTGGAAAAAGTCAATTCAGGGCTTTAGTCTTCTGCATTTGAAAGAGTGTTTCAATCCAAAAACCCCTCCGATGGCTTTCTAGCCTGCCTGCAGGACTCTGCGAGTGTGATTGTTTGAGGCCTCCTGACCGCAGGAGGCACAGGAAGCTTAAAACATCCTAGGAATGTAGGGGCTTCCGAAGAGTCAAAATCTTTAGAATAGGACTGATTAAAAGTTTCATTTGTTTGAGTCAATGCTTGCTGCCAAATTTTCATATCCTTTATTTTTAGATATAGTTGGTATATAGAAAAACAAGTAGTAGACCTGGTATTAGCAACATTAGATCTTCGAGTTAAGTACCTTCTTTGTTATATCCACCACCTTTGCACCTTTGTTTACAGATATGTAACAATGCTTTAAGGAGATGCAAATTAAAGAAAAACACTTCAGGGGAAACAAAATCAACATTCATTAAGAAGAGAGATAAAAAGTGTTAACAAGCTTCTTGGCCAGAAGATAATGTAAATCACCTGAGACCTTTTGTATACAAAATGATGTATAGAAAGAGTCTGGGCTGCGAACGCTACATAATTCTGTGTTACCCATTGATCTCCATGTTTTATCAAAAGTATAAAAGGCCTTCTGAACAATAAAGATCGGACCAGTTTCTCGGACCAGTTTCTCGAACTAGTCTCTCGGCCTGGTTTCTTGGGACTCTGGCTCCCCCCATGTCTCTCTCTCTCCTCTTCTCTCCCCTTTCCTCTCTCTGCTCTTTACTTTAACTTCAGGCTGAATCTCCATCTGGGCGCGCGGAGGCTCGCCAGGCTACTTACTTGCCCGGCTGTTAAGACCGCCACGAAAGGGAGCTTAAGGCGAGGCACCCTTAGATATTCAAGCGGCCGCCGGGTTAGCCAATGCCCAACGGTACGCAAT
>NW_017213742.1:0-15329 GCF_001704415.2 Capra hircus | reverse complement strand
CCCTCACACCCTTGCTGCAACTCAAGAAGTTGCCCGAAAATACCCCTCTCCACTCGAGAGGAAGCACGAGAGTCTGCCCACATCCAGAGGAGCCCGTTTCCGCCTCAATAGCTCGAGAGGAAGGATCCTTTCCCTGCGTTATCCGGAAAGAATTCCCGGAATTTCCCTCGCATCTCAAGAGGAGCGCTCCACAGGAAAGGCGAGAGGAACTCCAGGTCGTGCACCATTCCCAGATCCCCCAGAGTCTCAGTCCATTCCAGGGAAACCTGTTTTCCCTACACTGCCTCGACTTTCAAGCCGAGCATCGACTCACTGCTCGGTGGCACGTGGAACAGCCTGTGTGAAAGCCTCGTGGGAAAGCCTCGAGGGAAAGCCACAGATCCCTTGATCCACGCGAAGGGAAGCGTGACACTGCTGCTACAGCTCGGGAGGAAAGCGCACGTGCATGCCCCCGACTCGAGACGAGGACTGACTGCCCTGGGTAGATTCCAGAAGTACCCCAGACCATGTTGGCAGTTCAGAGGATTCCTCAGGTTCCGGCACCGATTCCACACAAGGTCTTAGGCCCCGGCATCGACGGGAGAGGAATCCCGAGAGGCCCCGAGAAACTAGCATGGGGACTGGCCTTTCCTGAGGCCAGCAGAGCGGGTCCCTGAGGTCCCCGTCGTAAGTCGAAGGCACCTGCTGCAACTCGGAGAAAATCCAGGAGGTTCTCCCCTTCAGGCGAGATGAGGCCCATTTCTGCTGAGGCGTGTCGAGGCTAATCACACCTAACCTCTGGAACATCCAAAGGTCCTTCACACCCTTGCTGCAACTCAAGAAGTTCCCCGACATACCCGTCTCCACTCGAGAGGAAGCACGAGAGTTCTGCCCACATCCAGAGGAGCCCCGTTTCCGCCTCCTAGCTCGAGAGGAGGGTTCCTTTCCCTGCGTGGTCAGGAAAGAATTCCCGGCGTTCCCTTCGCATCTCAAGAGGAGGCGCTCTGCACAGGAAAGGCGAGAGGAAGTCCAGGGTCGTGCCACCATTCCCAGAGTCCCCCAGATGTCTCAGTCCATTCCAGGGAAACCTGTTTTCCCTGCACTGCCTCGACTTTCAAGCCGAGGATCGACTCACACCTCGGTGGCACGTGGGACAGCCCTGTGGGAAAGCCTCGAGGGAAAACCTCGAGGGAAAGCCAGAGATCCCTTGATCCACGGGAAGGCAAGTGGAACACTGCTGCTACAGATCGGAAGAAAGTGCACGTGCATGCCCCCACTCGAGACGAGGACTGACTCCCCTGGGGAAGACTCCAGAAGTACCCCAAGATCCATGTCAGCACTGTAGAGGAATCCTCAGGTTCCGGCACCAACTCCACACGAGACCTAGGCCCCGGCATCGACGGGAGAGGAATCCCGAAAGGCCCCGAGCAACTCGCATAGGGACTGGCATTTCCAGAGGCCACCAGAGCAGGTCCCTGAGGTCCCCGTCGTAAGTCGATAGCACCTGTCACAACTCGAGAAAATCTTGGAGGTTCTCCCCTCCAGGCGAGATGAGGCCCATTTCCACTGAGACGTTTCGAGGCCAATCACACCTAACCTCTGGAACTTACAAAGGGTCCTTCACACCCTTGCTGCAACTAAAAAAGTTCCCCGACCTACCCGTCTCCACTCGAGAGGAAGCACGAGAGTCCCGCCCACATGCAGAGGAGACCCGTTTCCGCCTCCTAGCTCGAGAGGAGGGATCCTTTCCCTGCGTGGTCATGGAAAGAAGTCCCGGTGTTCCTGTCGAATCTCAAGAGGAGTCGCTCTCCACAGGAAAGGCGAGAGGAACTCCAGGGTCGAGCCACCATACCCAGAGTGACCCAGATGTCTCAGTCCATTCCAGGGAAAACTGTTTCCCCTGCACTGCCTCGACTTTCAAGCCGAGGATCGACTCACACCATGGTGGCACGTGGGACAGCCCTGTGGGAAAGCCTCTTGGGAAAGCCTCGAGGGAAAGCCACAGATCCCTTGATCCATGGGAAGGGAAGCGTGACACTGCTGCTACAACTCGGGAGGAAAGCGCACGTGCATGCCCCCACTCTAGACGAGGACTGACTGCCCTGGGGAGACTCCAGAAGTACCCAAGTTCCATGTCAGCACTGGAGAGGAATCCTCAGGTTCCGGCACCGAATCCACACAAGATCTTAGGCCCCGGCATCGACGGAGAGGAAACCCGAGAGGCCCCCGAGCAACTCGCATGGGGACTGGCCTTTCCTGAGGCCACTAGAGCGGGTCACTGAGGTCCACGTCGTAAGTCGAGAGCACCTGCCGCAACTCGAGAAAATACAGGAGGTTCTCCCCTCCAGGCGAGATGAGGCCCATTTCCGCTGAGGCGTCTCGAGGCTAATCAATTCTAACATCTGGAACGTCCAAAGGGTCCTTCACACCCTTGCTGCAACTCAAGAAGTTCCCCGACATAACCGTCTCCACTTGAAAGGAAGCACGAGAGTCCCGGCCACATCCAGAAGAGCCCCGTTTCCGTATCATAACTCGAGAGGTGGGATCCTTTCCCTGCGTGGTCGGGAAAGAATTCCCGGCGTTCCCGTCGTATCTCAAGAGGAGGCGCTCTCCACAGGAAAGGCGAGAGGAACTCCAGGGTCGTGCCACCATTCCCAGAGTCAACTAAATGTCTCCGTCCATTCCAAGGAAACCTGTTTTCCCTGCACTGCCTGGACTTTCAAGCTGAGGATCGACTCACACCACGGTGGCACGTGGGACAACCCTGTGGGAAAGCCTCGTGGGAAAGCCTCGAGGGCAAGGCACAGATCCCTCGATCCACGCGAAGGGAAGGGTGACACTGCTGCTACAGCTCGGGAGGAAAGCGCACGTGCATGCCCCCACTCGAGACGAGGACTGACTCCCCAGGGGAGACTCCAGAATTACCCCAAGATCCATGTCAGCACTGGAGAGGAATCCTCAGGTTCCGACACCCCCTCCACACAAGATCTTAGGCCCCAGCATCGACGGGAGAGGAATCCCGAGAGGCCCCCGAGCAACTCGCATGGGGACTGGCATTTCATGAGGCCACCAGAGCGGGTCCCTGAGGTCCCCGTCGTAAGTCGAGAGCACCTGCTGCATGTCGAGAAAATCCAGGAGGTTCTCCCCTCCAGGCGAGATGAGGCCCATTTCCGCTGAGGCGTTCGAGGCTATTCACACCTAAACTCTGGAACTTCCAAATGGTCGTTCACACCCTTGTTGCAACTCAAGAAGTTCCCCGACATTCCCGTCTCCACTCGAGATGAAGCACGAGAGTCCCGGCCTCATCCAGAGGAGCCCCGTTTCCGTCTCCTAGCTCGAGAGGAGGGATACTTTCCCTGCGTGTTCGGGAAAGAATTCCCGGCGTTCCCGTCGTCGCATCTCAAGAGGAGGCGCTCTCCACAGGAAAGGCGAGAGGAACTCCAAGGTCGTGCCACCATCCCAGAGCCAACCAGATGTCTCCGTCCATTCCAGGGAAACCTGTTTTCCAAGCACTGCCTCGACTTTCAAGCCGAGGATCGACTCACACCACGGTGGCACGTGGGACAGCCCTGTGGGAAAGCCTCGTGGGAAAGCCTCGAGGGAAAGCCCCTGATCCCTTGATCCACGGGAAGGGAAGCGTGACACTGCTGCTACAGCTCGGGAGGAAAGCGCATGTGAATGCGCCCACTCGGGACGAGGACTGACTCCACTGGGGAGACTACAGAATTACCCCAAGATCCATTTCAGCACTGGAGAGGAATGCTCAAGTTCCGGGACCGACTCCACACAAAATCTTAGGCCCCGGCATAGACGGGAGAGGAATCCCCAGAGGCCCCCGAGCAACTCGCATGGGGACAGGCCTTTCCTGAGGCCACCAGAGCGGGTCCCTGAGGTTCCCGTCGTAAGTTGAGAGCACCTGCCAAAACTCGAGAAAATCCAGGAGGTTCTCCCCTCCAGGCGAGATGAGGCCCATTTTCGCTGAGGCGTCTCGAGGCTAATCACACCTAAACTCTGGAACTTCCAAAGGGTCCTTCACACCCTTGCTGCAACTCAAGAAGTTCTGCAACATTCCCGACTCCACTCGAGAGGAAGCACGAGAGTCCCGCCCACATCCAAAGGGGCCCCGTTTCCGCCTCCTAGCTCGAGGGGAGGGATCCTTTCCCAGCGTGGTCGGGAAAGAATACCCGGCGTTCCCGTTGCATCTCAAGAGGAGGTGCTCTCCACAGGAAAGGCGAGAGGAACTCCAGGGTCGGGCCACCATACCCAGAGTCCCCTGGATGTCTCAGTCCATTCCAGGGAAAACTGTTTTCCCAGCACTGCCTCGACTTTCAAGCCGAGGATCGACTCACACCACGGTGGCACTTGGGACAGCCCTGTGGGAAAGCCTCGTGGGAAAGCCTCGAGGGAAAGCCCCTGATCCCTTGATCCACGCGAAGGGAAGCGTGACACTTCTGCTATAACTCGGGAGGAAAGCGACGGGCATGCCCACACTCGAGACAAGGACTGACTCCCATGGGGAGACTCCAGAAGTACCCCAAGATACATGTCAGCACTGGAGAGGAATTCTCAGGTTCCGGCGCTGACTCCACACAAGGTTTTAGGCCCCAGCATCGACGGGAGAGGAAACCCTAGAGGCCCCCGAGAGGCCCCCGAGCAACTCGCATGGGGCCTGGCCTTTCCTGAGGGCACCAGAGCGGGTCCCTGAGGTCCCCGTCGTAAGTCGAGGGCACCTGCCACAACTCGAGAAAATCCAGGAGGTTCTCCCCTCCAGGCGAGATGAGGCCCATTACCGCTGAGGCGTCTCGAGGCTAATCACACCTAACCTATGGAACTTACAAAGGGTCCTTCACGCCCTTGCTGCAACTCAAGAAGCTCCCCCACATACCCGTCTCCACTCGAGAGGAAGCCCGAGAGTCCCGCCCACATCCAGAGGAGCCCCGTTACTGCCTCCTAGCTCGAGAGGAGGGATCCTTTCACTGAGTGGTCGGTCAAGTATTCCCGGAGTTCCCGTCTCATCTCAAGAGGAGGCGCTCTCCCAGGAAAGGCGAGAGGAACTCCAGGTTCGTGCACCCATTCCCAGAGGCCCCAAGATGTCTCAGTCCATTCCATGGAAACCTGTTTCTCCTGCACTGCCTCAACTTTCTAGCCTAGGATCGACACACAACACGGTGGCACGTGGGACAGCCCTTTGGGAAAGTCTCGTGGGAAAGCCTCGTGGAAAAGACTCGTGGGAAAGCCTCGAGGGAAAGCCGCAGATCCCTTGATCCACGCGAAGGGAAGCGTGACACTGCTGCTACAGCTCGGGAGGAAAGCGCACGTGCATGCCCCCACTCGAGATGAGGACTGACTCCCGTGGGGAGACTGGAGAAGTACCCCAAGATCCTTGTCAGCACTGCAAAGGAATCCTCAGGTTCCGGCACCGACACCACACAAGGTCTTAGGCCCTGGCATCGACGGGAGAGGAACCCCGAGAGGGCCCTGAGTAACTCGCATGGGACTGGTCTTTCCTGAGGCCACCAGAGCGGGTCTCTGAGGTCCCTGTCGTAAGTCGAGAGCACTGGCCGCAACTCGAGAAAATCCAGGAGGTTCTCCCCTCCAGGCGAGATGAGGCCCATTTCCGCAGAGGCGACTCGAGGCTTATCACACCTGACCTCTGGAACTTCCAAAGGGTCCTTCACACCCTTGCTGCAACTCAAGAAGTTCCCCGACATACCCGTCTCCACTCGAGAGGAAGCACGAGAGTCCCGCCCACATCCAGAGGAGCCCCGTTTCCGCCTCGTTGCTCGAGAAGAGGGATCCTTTCCCTTCGTCGTCGGGAAAGAATTCCCGGCCTTCCCGTCGCATCTCAAGAGGAGGCGCTCTCCACAGGAAAGACGAGAGGAAGTCCAGGGCCTTGCCAGCATTCCAAGAGTCCCCCAGATGTCTAAGTCCATTCCAGAAGAAACTGTTTTCCCTGCACTGCCTCGACGTTCACGCCGAGGATCGACTCACACTACCGTGGCACGTGGGACAGCCCTGTTGGAAAGCCTCGTTGGAAAGCCTCAATGGAAAGCGACAGATCCCTTGATCCACACGTCGGCAAGCGTGACACTGCTGCTGCAGGTCGTGAGGAAATGGCAGGTGCATGCCCCCACACGACATGAGGACTGACGCCCCTGGTGAGACTCCAGAAGTACGGAAAGATTCATGTCAGCACTGGAGAGGCATCCTCAGGGTCTGGCCCCGACTCCACACAAGGTCTTAGGCACCGGCATCGATGGGAGAGGAATCCCTAAAGGCCCCTGGTAACTCGCATGGGGACTGGCCTTTCCTGAGGCCACCAGAGCGGGTCCCTGAGGACCCGTCGTAACTCAAGAGCACCTGCCGCAACTGGGTAAAATCCAGGAGGTTCTCCCCTAAAGGCGGAATGAGGCCCATTTCCTCTGAGGTGTCTGGAGGCTCATCACACCTAACCTCTGGAAATTAAAAAGGGTCCTTGCTGCAACTCAAGAAGTTCCCCGACATACCCGTCTCCACACGAGAGGAAGCACGAGGTTCCCGCCCACATTCAGAGGAACCCCGTTTCCGAGATGAAGGATCCTATCCTGCTTAGTCAGGAAAGATTTTTCGGCGTTCCCATGGCATCTCAAGAGCAAGGGTTCTCAATAGGAAAGGCAAGAGGAACTCCAGGGTCGTGCAACCATTTCAAGAGTCCCCCAGAGGTCTCAGTCCATTTCAGAGGAACCCGTTTTCCCAGCACTGCCTCGACTTTCACGCCGAGGATCCACTCACACCATGGTGGCATGTGGGACAGCCCTGTGAGAAAGCCTCGAGGGAAAGCCACAGATCCCTTGATCCCCGCGACGGGAAGCGTGACACATCTGCTACACTGTCCCTGAGGTCACGGTCGTATGTGGAGAGTACCTGCCGCAACTCGAGAAAATCCAGGAGGTTCTCTGCTCCAGTCGAGATGAGGCCCATTTTCTCTGCGGCGTCTCGAGAGTAATCACAACTAAACTCTGGAACTTCCAAAGTGTACTAAACACCCTTGCTAAAACTCAAGAAGTTCCCCGACATACCCGTCTCCACTCCAGAGGAAGCACGAGGGTCCGGCAACCGCCAGAGGAGCTCCGTTTCCTCCTCCAAGCTCGAGATGAGGGATCCTTCCCTGCTTCCTCGGGAAAGAATTCCCGACGTATCGACGCATCTCAAGAGGAGGCGCGCTGCACAGGAAAGGCGAGACAAACTCATGGGTCGTGCCACCATTCCAAGAGTCCCCCAGATGTCTCAGTCCATTCCAGAGGATCCTGTTTTCCCTGCACTGCTTCGACTTTCACGCTGAGGATCGACTCACACCTGGTGGCACGTGTGACAACCCTGTGGGAAAGCCTCGTGGGAAAGCCTCGAGGGAAAGCCACAGATCCCTTAATCCACGCGACGGGAAGCGTGACACTGCTGCTAAAGCACGGGAGGAAAGCGCACGTGCATGCCCCCACTCGAGACGAGGACTGACTCCACTGGGTAGACTCCAGAAGTACCCCAAGATCCATGACAGCACTGGAGAGGAATCCTCAGGTTCCGGCACTGACTCCACACAAGGTCTTAGGCCCCAGCATCGATGGGAGAGGAATCCCGAGAGGCCCCCGAGCAACTCGAATGGGGACTGGCCTTTCCTGAGGCCACCAGAGCGGGTCCCTGAGGTCCCCGTCGTAAGTCGAGAGCACCTGCCGCAACTCGAGAAAATCCAAGAGGTTCTCCCCTCCAAGCGAGATGAGGCCCATTTACACGGAGGCGTCTCGAGGCTAATCACACCTAACCTCTGGAACTTCCAACGGGTCCCTCACACCCTTGCTGCAACTCAAGAAGTTCTACGACATACCCGTCTCCACTCGAGACGAAGCACGTGAGTCCCGCCTACATCCAGAGGAGCCCCGTTTCCGCCTCCTAGCTCGAGAGGGGCGATCCTTTCCCTGCGTGCTCGGGAAAGAATTCCCGGCGTTCCCGTCGCATCTCAAGAGCAGGCGCTCTCCACAGGAAAGGAGAGAGGAACTCTAGGTTCGTGCCATCATTCCCAGAGTCCCCCAGATGTCTCAGTCCATTACAGGGAAACCTGTTTTCCGTGCACTGCGTCGACTTTCAAGACGAGGATCGACTCACACCACGGTGGCACGTGGAACAGCCCTGTGGGAAAGCCTCGTGGGAAAGCCTCGTGGGAAAGCCTCGAGGGAAAGCCACAGATCCCTTCATACACCCGAAGGGAAGCGTGACACTGCTCCTACATCTCGGGAGGAAAGCGCACATGCATGCCCCCACTCGAGACGAGGACTGACTCCCCTGGGGAGACACCAGAAGTACCCCAAGATCCACATAAGCACTGGAGAGGAACCGCAGGTTCCGGCACCCACTCCACACAATATCTTAGGCCCCTGCATCGACGGGAGAAGAATCCGGAGAGGCCCCCGAGCATCTCGCATGGGGCCTGGCGTTACCTGAGGCCACCAGAGCGGGTCCCTGAGGTCCCCGTCGTAAGTCGAGAGCACCTGCCGCAACTCGAGAAAATCCAGGAGATTCTCCCATCCAGGCGAGATGAGGCCCGTTTTCGCTGAGGCGTCTCGAGGCTAATCACACCTAACCTCTGGAACTTACAAAGGGTCCTTCACACCCTTGCTGCAACTCAAGAAGTTCCGCGACATTACCGTCTCCACTCGAGAGGAAGAACGAGAGTCCCGCCCACATCCAGAGGAGCCCCGTTTCCGCCTCCTAGCTCGAGAGGAGGGATCCTTTCCCTGCGTGGTCGGGAAAGAATTCCCGGCATTTCCGTCGCATCTCAAGAGGAGGCGCTCTCCACAGGAAAGGCGAGAGGAACTCCAGGGTCGTGCCACCAATCCCAGAGTCCTCCAGATGTCTCAGTCCATTCCAGGGAAACCTGTTTTCCCAGCGCTGCGTCGACTTTCAAGCTGAGGATCGACTCACACCACGGTGGCACGTGGGACAGCCCTGTGGGAAAGCGTCGTGGGAAAGCCTCGTGGGAAAGCCTCGAGGGAAAGCCACAGATCCCTTGATCCATGCGAAGGGAAGCGTGACACTGCTGCTACTGCTCGGGAGGAAAGTGCACGTGCGTGTTCCCACTAGAGACGAGGACTGACTCCCCTGTGGAGACTCCAGAAGTACCCCAAGATCCATGTCAGCACTGGAGAGGATTTCTCAGGTTCCGGCACCAACTGCACACAAGATCTTAGGCCCCGGCATCGACGGGAGAGGAAATCCTGAGAGGCCCCCGAGCAACTCGCAACAGGACTGGCCTTTCCTGAGGCCACTAAAGCAGGTCCCTGATGTCCCCGTCGTAAGTCGAGAGCACCTGCCCCAACTCGAGAAAATACAGGAGGTTCTCCCCTCCAGGCGAGATGAGGCCCATTTCCGCTGAGGCGACTCGAGGCTAATCAATTCTAACAACTGGAACTTCCAAAGGGTCCTTCACACCCTTGCTGCAACTCAAGAAGTTCCCCGACATAACCTGTCTCCACTTGAGAGGAAGCACGAGAGTCCCGGCCACATCCAGAGGACCCCCGTTTCCACCTCCTAGCTTGAGAGGAGGAATCCTTTCCCTGCGTGGTCGGGAAAGAATTCCCGGCATTCCCGTCGCATCTCAAGAGGAGGCGCTCTCCACAGGAAAGGCGAGAAGAACTCCAGAGTCGTGCCACCATTCCCAGAGTCAACCAGATGTCTCAGTCAATTGCAGGGAAACCTGTTTTCCGTCCACTGCCTCGACTTTCAAGCCGAGGATCGACTCACACCACGGTGGCACGTGGGGCAGCCCTGTGGGAAAGCCTCGTGGGAAAGCCTCTTGGGAAAGCCTCGAGGGAAAGCCCCTGATCCCTTGATCCACGCGAAGGGAAGCATGACACTGCTGCTACAGCTCGGGAGGAAAGCGCACGTGCGTGCCCCCACTCGAGACGAGGACTGACTCCCCTGGGGAGACTCCAAAATACCCCAAGATCCATGTCAGCACTGGAGAGGAATGCTCAGGTTCCGGCACCGACTCCACACAAGGTCTTAGGCCCCGGCATCGACGGGAGAGGAATCCCGAGAGGCCCCCGAGCAACTCGCATGGAGCCTGGCCTTTCCTGAGGCCACCAGAGCGGGTCCCTGATGTCCCCGTCGTAAGTCGTGAGCACCTGCCGCAATTCGAGAAAATCCAGGAGGTTCTACCCTCCAGGCGAGATGAGGCCCATTTCCCCAGAGGCGTCTCGAGGCTAATCACACCTAACCTCTGGAACTTCCAAAGGGTCCTTCACACCCTTGCTGCAACTCAAGAAGTTGCCCGACATAACCCGTCTCCACTCGAGAGGAAGCACGAGAGTCCCGCCTACATCCAGAGGAGCCCGGTGTCCGCCTCCAAGCTCGAGAGGAGGGATCCTTTCCCTGCGTGCTCGGAAAAGAATTCCCGGCGTTCCCGTCGCATCTCAAGAGCAGGCGCTCTCCACAGGAAAGGCGAGAGGAACTCCAGGGTAGTGCCATCATTCCCAGAGTCCCCCAGATGTCTCAGTCCATTGCAGGGAAAACTGTTTTCCCTGCACTGCGTCGACTTTCAAGACGAGGATCGACTCACACCACGGTGGCAAGTGGGACAGCCCTGTGGGAAAGCCTTGTGGGAAAGCCTCGTGGGAAAGCCTCGAGGGAAAGCCACAGATCCCTTGATCCACGCGAAGGGAAGCGCGACACTGCTGCTACAGCTCGGGAGGAAAGCGCACCTGCATGCCCCCACTCGAGAGGAGGTCTGTCTCCCCTGGGGAGACTCCAGAAGTACCCCAAGATCCATGTCAGCACTGGAGAGGAATCCTCAGGTTCCGCACCGATTCCACACAAGGTCTAAGGCCCCGGCATCGACGGGAGAGGAAACCCGAGAGGCCCCCGAGCAACTCGCATGGGGACTGGCCTTTCCTGAGGCCACCAGAGCGGGTCCCTGAGGTCCCCGTCATAAGTCGAGAGCACCTGCCACAACTCGAGAAAATCCATTAGGTTCTCCCTCCAGGCGAGATGAGGCCCATTTCCGCTGAGACGTCTCGAGGCTAATCACACCTAACCTCTGAAACTTCCAAAGGGTCCTTCACGTCCTTGCTGCAACTCAAGAAGTTCCCTGACATACCTGTCTCCACTCGAGAGGAAGCACGAGAGGCCTGCCCACATCCAGAGGAGCCCCGTTTCCGTCTCCTAGCTCGAGAGGAGGGATCCTTTCCCTGCGTTGTCGGGAAAGAATTCCCGGCATTCCCATAGCGTCTCAAGAGGAGTCGCTCTCCACAGGAAAGGCGAGAGGAACTCCAGGGTGGTGCCACCATTCCCAGAGTCCCCCACATGTCTCAGTCCATTTCACGGAAACCTGTTTTCCCTGCATTGCCTTGGCTCTCAAGCCGAGGATCGACTCACACAACGGTGGCATGTGGGACAGCCCTTTGGGAAAGCCTCGTGGGAAAGCCTCGTGGTAAAGACTCGAGGGAAAGCCACAGATCCCTTACTCCACAAGAAGGGAAGCGAGATACTGCAGCTACAGCTCGGGAGGTAAGCGCATGTGCATCGCCCACTCGAGACGAGGACTGACTCCCCTGGGGAGACTCCAGAAGTACCCAAGATCCATGTCAGCAAGGAGAGGAATCCTCAGGTTCCTGCACCGACTCCACACAAGGCTTAGGCCCCGGCATCGATGGGAGTGAAATCCCGAGAGGCCCCGAGCCACTCGCATGGGGACTGGCCTTCCTGAGGCCACCAGAGCGAGTCCCTGAGGTCCCGTCATAAGTCGAGAGAACCTGCCACAACTCGAGAAAATCCAGGAGGTTCTTCCCTCCAGACGAGATGAGCCCCATTTCCGCAGAGGCGACTCGAGGCTAATCACACCTAACCTTTGGACCTTCCAAAGGGCCCTTCACACCCTTGCTGCAACTCAAGAAGTTCCCTGACATACCCGTCTCCACTCGAGAGGAAGCACGAGAGTCCCGCCCACATCCAGAGGAGCCCCTGTTTCCGCCTCCTAGCTCGACAGGAGGGATCCTTTCCCTGCGTGTTCGGAAAAGAATTCCCGGCGTTCCCGTCACATATCAAGAGGGGCGCTCTCCACAGGAAAGGCGAGAGGAACTCCAGGTCGTGTCACCATTCGCAGAGTCCCCCAGATGTCTCAGTCCATTCCAGGGAAGCCTGTTTCCCCGCACTGCCTCGACTTTCAAACCGAGGATCGACTGACACCACGGTGGCACGTGGGACATCAATGGGGGAAAGCCTCGTTGGAAAGCCTGGTGGGAAAGCGTCGTGGGAAAGCCTCATGGGAAAGCCTCGAGGGAAAGCCACAGATCCTATGATCCACGGGAAGGAAGGCGTGACACTGCTGCTACAGCTCAGGAGGAAAGCCCACGTGCATACCCCGACTGGAGACGAGGACTCGACTCCCCTGGGAGACTTCAGAAGTACCCCAAGAGCCGATGTCAGCACTGGCAGGGAATTCTCAGTTCCGACACCGACTCCACACAAGGTCTTAGGCCCCGGCATCGACGGGAGAGGAATCCCGAGCAGGCCCCCGAGCAAACTCGCATGGGGACTGGCCTTTCCTGAGGCCACCAGAGCGGGTCCCTGAGGTCCCCTGTCGTAAGTCGAGAGCACCTGCCGCAACTCGAGAAAATCCAGGAGGTTCTGCCCTCCAGGCGAGATGAGGCCCATTTCCGCTGAGGCGTCTCGAGGCTAATCACACCTAATCTCTGGAACTTCCAAAGGGTCCTTCACACCCTTGCTGCAACTCAAGAAGTTCTCCATGACATACCCGTCTCCACTCGAGAGGAAGCCACGAAGAGCTCCGCCCACATCCAGAGGAGCCCCGTTCCGCCTCGTAGCTCGAGAGGAGGGATCCTTTCCCTGGTTGGTCTGGTAATGAATTCCCGAGTTCCCGTCGCATCTCAAGAGGAGGCGCTCTCCACAGGAAAGGCGAGAGGAACTCCAAGTGTCGTGCCACCATTCGCAGAGTCCCCCAGATGTCTCAGTCCATTCCAGGAAACCTGTTTTCCCTGCACTGCCTCTGAACTTTCTAGCCGAGGATCGACTCACACCACGGTGGCACGTGGGACAGCCCTGTGGAAAGCCTCGGTGGGAAAGCCCCGTGGAAAAGCCTCGTGGGAAAGTCCTCTAGGAAAAGCCACAGATCCTTGATCCACGCGAAAGGAAGCGTGACACTGCTGCTACAGCTCTGGGAGGAAATCGCACGTGCATGCCCCCACTCGAGACTGACGACTGACTCCCCGTGGGGAGACTCCAGAAGTACCCCAAGATCCATGTCAGCACTGGAAGGAATCCTCAAGTTCCGGCACCAAATTCACACAGGTCGTAGGCCCGGCATCGACGGGAGAGGAATCCCGAGAGGCCCTGAGAACGCGCATGTGGACTGGCCTTTACTGAGTCCACCAGAGCGGGTCCCTGAGGTCCCCGTCATAAGTCGAGAGCACCTGCCGCAACTCGAGAAAATCCAGGAGTTCTCCCCTCCAGGCAGATGAGGCCATTTCCGCTGAGGCGTCTTGAGGCTAATCACACCTAACCTCTGGAACTTCCAAAGGTCTTCACACCCTTGCTGCAACTCAAGAAGTTCTCCGACATATCCGTCTGCACTCGAGAGGAAGCACGAGAGTCCCACCCACATCCAGAGGAGCCCCATTTCTGCCTCTTAGCTCCAGAAGTGGGATCCTTTCCGTGCGTTTCTGGAAAGAATTCACGAGTTCCCATCGCAATTCAAGAGGAGGCGCTCTCCACAGGAAAGGCGAGAGGAACTCCAGTGTCGTGCCACCATTCGCAGAGTCCCCCAGATGTCTCAGTCCCTGTTTCCTGCACTGCCGACTTTCTAGCCGAGGATCGACTCACACCACGGTGGCACGTGGGACAGCCCTGTGGAAAGCTTCTTGGGAAAGCCTCGTGTGAAAGCCTCGAGGGAAAGCCACAGATCCTTGATCCACGTGAAGGAAAGCGTGACATTGCTGCTACAGCTCGGGAGGAAAGCCCACGTGCATGCCTCCCCTCGAGACGAGGACTGACTCCCCGGGGAGACCTCAGAAGTACCCCAAGATCCATGTCAGCACCGGAGAGGAATCCTCAGGTTCTGCACCGACTCCACACAAGGTCTTAGGCCCCCGGCATAGACGGGAGAGGAATCCCCGAGGCCCCCGAGCAACTCGCATGGGGCCTGGCCTTTCCTGAGGGCACCAGAGCGGGTCCCTGAGGTCCCCGTCGTAAGTCGAGGCACCTGCCGCAACTCGAGAAAATCCAGGAGGTTCTACCCTCCAGGCGAGATGAGGCCCATTACCGCTGAGGCGTCTCGAGGCTAATCACACCTAACCTATGGAACTTACAAAGGGTCCTTCACGCCCTTGCTGCAACTCAAGAAGCTCCCCCACATACCCGTCTCCACTCGAGAGGAAGCCCGAGAGTCCCGCCCACATCCAGAGGAGCCCCGTTACTGCCTCCTAGCTCGAGAGGAGGGATCCTTTCACTGAGTGGTCGGTCAAGTATTCCCGGAGTTCCCGTCTCATCTCAAGAGGAGCGCTCTCCACAGGAAAGGCGAGAGGAACTCCAGATTCGTGCACCCATTCCAGAGGCCCCAGATGTCTCAGTCCATTCCATGGAAACCTGTTTCTCCCTGCACTGCCTCAACTTTCTAGCCTAGGATCGACACACAACACGGTGGCACGTGGGACAGCCCTTTGGGAAAGTCTCGTGGGAAAGCCTCGTGGAAAAGACTCGTGGGAAAGCCTCGAGGAAAGCCGCAGATCCCTTGATCCACGCGAAGGAAGCGTGACACTGCTGCTACAGCTCGGGAGGAAAGCGCACGTGCATGCCCCCACTCGAGATGAGGACTGACTCCCGTGGGGGAGACTGGAGAAGTACCCCAAGATCCTTGTCAGCACTGCAAAGGAATCCTCAGGTTCCGGCACCGACTCCACACAAGGTCTTAGGCCCTGCATCGACGGAGAGGAACCGAGAGGCCCCGAGCACTCGCATGGGACTGGCCTTTCCTGAGCCACCATCGGTCCCTGAGGTCCCCGTCGTAAGTCGAGAGCACCTGCCCAACTCGAGAAAATCCAGGAGGTTCTCCCCTCCAGGCGAGATGAGGCCCATTTCCGCAGAGGCGACTCAAGGCTTATCACACCTGACCTCTGGAACTTCCAAAGGGTCCTTCACGTCCTTGCTGCAACTCAAGAAGTTCCCTGACATTACCTGTCTCCACTCGAGAGGAAGCACGAGAGGCCTGCCCACATCCAGAGGAGCCCGTTCCGTCTCCTAGCTCGAAGAGAGGGATCCTTTCCCTGCGTTGTCGGGAAAGAATTCCCGGCGTTCCCATAGCGTCTCAA
>NW_017213741.1:0-15330 GCF_001704415.2 Capra hircus | reverse complement strand
TCAATTCGGCAGCTGAGAGGAATCCTCAGGTTCTGGCACTGACTCCACACAAGGTCCTTAGGCCCCAGCATCGACGGGAGAGGAATCCAGAGAGGCCCCAGCAACTCCCATGGGACTGGCCTTTCCTGAGGCCACCAGAGCGGGTCCCTGAGAGGCCCCGTCGTAAGTCGAGAGCACTGCCGCAACTCGGAAAATCGGGGTTCTCCCCTCCAGGCGAGATGAGGCCATTTCCGCTGGCGTATCTCGAGCATAATCACACCTATACCTCTGGAACTTCCAAAGGGTCCTTCACACCCTTACTCCAAACTCAAGAAGTTCCCCGACATACCCGTGTCCACTCGAGAGGAAGCACGAGAGTCCCGCCCACATCCAGAGGAGCCCCGTTTGCGCCTCCTAGCTCGAGAGGAGGGATCCTTCCCTGCGTGGTCGGGAAAGAATTCCCGTGTTCCCGTCACATCTCAAGAGGAGGCGCTCTCCACAGGAAAGGAGAGAGGAATTCCAGGGTCGTGCAACCATTCCCAGAGTCCCCCTGGATGTCTCAGTCCATTCCAGGGAAACCTGTTTTCCCTGCACTGCCTCGACTTTCAAGCCGAGGATGGACTCACACCGGATGGCACGTGGGACAGCCCTGTGGGAAAGCATCGTTGGAAAGCCTCGTGGGAAAGCCTCGAGGGAAAGATACAGATCCCTTGATCCACGCGAAGGGAAGCGCGACACTGCTGCTACAGCTCGGGAGGAAAGCGCACGTGCATGCCCCACTCGAGACGAGGACTGACTGCCCTGGGGAGTCTCCAGAAGTACCCTAAGATCCATGTCTGCACTGGAGAGTAATCTCAGGCTTCCGGCACTGACGTCCACAGAAGGTCTTAGGCCCCAGCATCGACGGGAGAGGAATCCCTAGAGGCCCTCCGAAGCAAACTCGCATGGGTACTGGCCTTTTCCTGAGGCCACGAGAGCGGGTCCCTGAGGTCCCCATCGTAAGTCGAGAGCACCTGCCGCTACTCGAGAAAATCCAGGAGGTTATCCCCACAGGCGAGATGAGGCCCTATTTCCGCTTAGGCAACTGGAGGCTAATCACACCTAAACTCTGGAACTTCCAAAGGGTCCTTCACACCCTTGCTGCAACTCAAGAAGTTCCCGACATACCCGTCTCCACTCGAGAGGAAGCACGAGAGTCCCGCCCACATCCAGAGGAGGCCCGTTTCCTGCCTCCTAGTCGACAGGAGGGATCCTTCCCTGCGTGGTCGGGAAATGAATTCCCAGTGTTCCCGTCGCATCTCAAGAGGAGGCGCTCTCCACAGGAAAAGCGAGAGGAACTCCAGGGTCGTGCCACCATTCCCAGAGTCCCCCTAGATATCTCAGTCCATTCCAGGGAAACCTGTTTCCCTGCACTGCCTCGACTTTCAAGCCGAGGATCGACTCACACCACCGGTGGCACGTGGGACAGCCCTGTGGTAAAGCCTCGGCAAAGCCTCGTGGGAAAAGCCTCGAGGGAAATGCCACAGATCCCTTTGATTCCATCGCGAAGGGAAGCGTTACCAACTGCTGCTACAGCTCGGGAGGAAAGTGCACGTGCATGCCCCACTCGAGACGAGGACTGACTCCCCTGGGGAGACTCCAGAAGTAACCCAAGATCCTATGTCAGCCACTGGAGAGGAATCCTCAGGTTCCGGCACCGACTCCACACAAGGTCTTAGGCCCCTGGCATCGACGGGAGAGGAATCCGAGAGGCCCCGAGTAACTCGCATAGGAACTGGCCTTTCCCTGAGGCCACCAGAGCGCGTCCCTGAGGTCCCCGTCGTAAGTCTGAGAGCACCTGCCGACAACTCGAGAAAATCCAGGAGGTTCTACCTCTCCAGGCGAGATGAAGGCCCATTTCCGCTGTAGGCGTCCTCGAGGCTAATCACACCTAGACCTCTGGAAACTTCCAAAGGGTCCTTCACACCCTTGCTGCAACTCAAGAAGTTCCCTGACTATACCCGTCTCCACTCGAGAGCGAAAGCACGAGAGTCCCGCCCACATCCAGAGGAGCCCCGTTTCCTCCTCCTAGCCCGAGAGGAGGATCCTTTCCTGCGTGGTCGGGAAAGAATTCCCGGCGTTCCCGTCGCATCTCAAGAGGAGGCGCTCTCCACAGGAAAGGCGAGAGGAACTCCCAGGGTCATGCCACCTATTCCTAGAGTCCCCCAGATGTCTCAGTCCATTCCAGGGAAACCTGTTTTCCCTGCACTGCCTCGACTTTCAAGCCGAGGATCGACTCACACCACGGTGGCAACTGTGGGACAGCCCTGTGGGAAAGCCTCGTGGGAAAAGCATCGTGGGAAAGCCTCGAGGGTAATAGCCACAGATCCCTTGTATCCACGCGAAGGGAAGCGTGACACTGCTGCTTCAGCTCGGGAGGAAAGCGCACGTGCATGCCCCCACTCCGAGACGAGGACTGACTCCCCTGGGGAGACATCCAGAAGTATCCCCAAGATCCATGTCAGCACTGGAGAGGAATCCTCAGGTTCCGGCACTGACTCCACACAAGGTCTTAGGCCCCCGGCATCGACGGGAGAGGAATCCCGAGAGGCCCCCGAGCAACTCGCATGGGGACTGGCCTTTCCTGAGGCCACAAGAGCGGGTCCCTGAGGTCCCCGTCGTAAGTCGAGAGCACCTGCCGCAACTCGAGAAATTCCAGGAGGTTCTCCCCTCCAGGCGACATGAGGCCCATTTCCGCTGAGCGTCTCCGAGGCTAATCACACCTAACCTCTGGAACTTCCAAAGGGTCCTTCACACCCTTGCTGCAACTCAAGAAGTTCCCCGACATACCCGTCTCCACTCGAGAGGAAGCACGAGAGTCCCGCCCTACATCCAGAGGAGCCCCGTTTCCGCCTCCTAGCTCGAGAGGAACGATCCTTTCCCTGGGTGGTCCGGAAAGAATTTCCTGGCGTTCCCGTCGCATCTCAAGAGGAGGCGCTCTCCACAGGAAAAGCGAGAGGAACTCCTAGGGTCGTGCCACCATTCCCAGAGTCCCCCAGATGTCTCCAGTCCATTCCAGGGAAACCTGTTTTCCCTGCACTGCCTCGACTTTCAAGCCGAGGATCGACTCACACCACGGTGGCACGTGGGACAGCCCTGTGGGAAAGCCTCGTGGGAAAGCCTCGAGGGAAAGCCACAGATCCCTTGATCCACGCGAAGGGAAGCGTGACACTGCTGCTACAGCTCGGAGGAGAAAGCGCACAGTGCCATGCCCCCACTCGAGACGAGGACTGACTCCCCTGGGGAGACTCCAGAAGTACCCCAAATCCATGTCAGCACTGGAGAGGAATCCTCAGGTTCCGGCACCGACTCCACACAAGGTCTTAGGCCCAGGCATCGACGGGAGAGGAATCCCGAGAGGCCCCGAGTAACTCGCAATGGGAAATGGCCTTTCCTGAGGCCAACCAGAGCGGGTCCCTGAGGTCCCCGTCGTAAGTCGAGAGCACCTGCCGCAACTCGAGAAAATCCAGGAGGTTCTCCCCTCCAGGCGAGATGAGGCCATTTCCGCTGAGGCGTCTCGAGGCTAATCACATCTTAACCATCTGGAACTTCCAAAGGGTCCTTCACACCCTTGCTGCAACTCAAGAAGTTCCTCCGACATACCCGTCTCCACTCGAGAGGAAGCACGAGAGTCCCGCCCACATCCAGAGGAGCCTGTTTCGCTCTCCTAGCTCGAGAGGAGGGATCCTTTCCCATCGTGGTCGGGAAAGAATTCCTGGCGTTCCCTGTGCATCTCAAGAGGAGGCGCTCTCCACAGGAAAGGCGAGAGGAACTCCAGGGTCGTGCCACCATTCCCAGAGTCCCCCAGATGTCTCAGTCCATTCCAGGGAAACCTGTTTTCCCTGCCACTGCCTCGACTTTCAAGCCGAGGATCGACTCACACCACGGTGGCACGTGGACAGCCCTGTGGGAAAGCCTCGTGGGAAAGCCTCGTGGGAAAGCCTCGAGGAGGAAAGCCACAGATCCCTTGATCCACGCGAAGGGGAAGCGTGACACTGCTGCTTACAGCTCGGAGGAAAGCGCACGTGCATGCCCCCACTCGAGACGAGGACTGACTCCCTAGGGAGACTCCAGAAGTACCCAAGATCCATGTCAGCACTGGAGAGGAATCCTCAGGTTCCGGCACTGACTCCACACAAGGTCTTAGGCCCCAGCATCGACGGGAGAGGAATCCCGAGAGGCCACCGAGCAACTCGCATGGGGACTGGCCTTTCCTGAGGCCACCAGAGCGGGTCCCTGAGGTCCCCGTCGTAAGTCGAGAGCACCTGCCGCCAACTCGAGAAAATCCAGGAGGTTCTCCCCTCCAGGCGAGATGAGGCCCATTTCCGCTGAGGCAGTCTCGAGGCTAATCACACCTAACCTCTGGAACTTCCAAAGGGTCCTTCACACCCTTGCTGCAACTCAAGAAGTTCCCCGACATACCCGTCTCCACTCGAGAGGAAGCACGGAGAGTCCCGCCCACATCCAGAGGAGGCCCGTTTCCGCCTCTAGCTCGAGAGGAGGATCCTTTCCCTGCGTGGTCGGGAAAGAATTCCCGCGTTCCCGTCGCATCTCAAGAGGAGGCGCTCTCCACAGGAAAGGCGAGAGGAACTCCAGGGTCGTGCACCATTCCCAGAGTCCCCCAGATGTTCTCAGTCCATTCCAGGCGAAACCTGTTTCCCTGCACTGCCTCGACTTTCAAGCCGAGGATCGACTCAACACCACGCGTGGCACAGCTGGGGAAAGCCCTCGTGGAAAGCCTCGTGGGAAAAGCCTCGGGGAAAGCGAGGAAAGCCACAGATCCCTTGATCCACGCGAAGGGAAGCGTGACACTGCTGCTACAGCTCGCGGAGGAAAGCGCACGTGCATAGCCCCACTCGAGACGAGGACTGACTCCCCTGGGGAGACTCCAGAAGTACGCCAAGATCCATGTCAGCACTGGAGAGGAATCCTCAGGTTCGGCACCGACTCCACACAAGGTCTTAGGCCCCAGCATCGACGGAGAGGAATCCCGAGAGGCCCCAGATGCAACTCGCATGGGACTGGCCTTTCCTGAGGCCACCAGAGAGGGTCCCTGAGGTCCCCGTCGTAAGTCGACAGCACCCTGCCGCAACTCGAGAAAATCCAGGAGGTTCTCCCCTCCAGGCGAGATGAGGCCCATTTCCGCTGAGGCGTCTCGAGGCTAATCACACTCTAACCTCTTGGAACTTCCAAAGGGTCCTTCACACCCTTGCTGCAACTCAAGAAGTTCCCCGACATACCCGTCTCCACTCGAGAGGAAGCACGAGAGTCCGCCACATCCAGAGGAGCGCCGTTTCCGTCCTCCTAGCTCGAGAGGAGGGATCCTTTCCACTGCGTGCTCGGGGAAAAATTGCCCGGCGTTCCCGTCGCATCTCAAGAGGAGGCGCTCTCCACAGGAAAGGCGGAGAGGAACTCCAGGGTCGTGCCCACCATTCCCAGAGTCCCCCAGATGTCTCAGTCCATTCCAGGGAAACCTGTTTTCCCTGCACTGCCTCGACTTTCAAGCCGAGGATCGACTCACACCACGGTGGCACGTGGGACAGCCCTGTGGGAAGCCTCGTGGGAAAGCCTCTGTGGGAAAGCCTCGAGGGAAAGCGCACAGATCCCTTGATCCACGCGAAGGGAAGCGTGACACTGCTGCTACAGCTCGGAGGAAAGCGCACGTGCATGCCCCCACTCGAGACGAGGACTGACTCCCCTGGGGAGACTCCAGAAGTACCCCAAGATCCATGTCTGCACTGGAGAGGAATCCTCAGGTTCCGGCACTGACTCCACACAAGGTCTTAGGCCCCAGCATCGACGGGAGAGGAATCCCGAGAAGGCCCCGAGCAACTCGCATGGGGACTGGCCTTTCCTGAGGCCACCAGTGCGGGTCCCTGAGGTCCCCGTCGTAAGTCGAGAGCACCTGCCTGCAACTCGAGAAAATCCAGGAGGTTCTCCCCTCCAGGCGAGATGAGGCCATTTCCGCTGAGGCAACTCGAGGTAATCACACCTAACCTCTGGAACTTCCAAAGGGTCCTTCACACCCTTGCTGCAACTCAAGAAGTTCCCCGACATACCGTCTCCACTCGAGAGGAAGTCACGGAGAGTCCCGCCCACATCCAGAGGAGCCCGTTTCCGCCTCTAGCTCGAGAGGAGGGATCCTTTCCCTGCGTGGTCGGGAAAGAATTCCCGGCGTTCCCGTCGCATCTCAAGAGGAGGCGCTCTCCACAGGAAAGGCGAGAGGAACTCCAGGGTCGTGCCCACTTCCAGAGTCCCCCAGATGTCTCAGTCCATTCCAGGGAAACCTGTTTTCCCTTGCACTGCCTCGACTTTCAAGCCGAGGATCGACTCACACCACGGTGGCACGTGGGACAGCCCTGTGGGAAAACCTCGTGGGAAAGCCTCGAGGGAAAGTCTCAGATCCCTTTATCCACGCGGAAGGAAGCGTGACACTGCTGCTACAGCTCCGGAGGAAAGCGCAACGTGCATAGCCCCCAATCGAGACGAGGACTGACTCCCCTGGGTGAGACTCCAGCAATAACCCAAGATCCATGTCAGCACCTGGAGAGGAATCCTCAGGTTCCTGCACCGACTCCACAGCAAGTCTTAGGCCCAGGCATTCGACAGGAGAGGAATCCCGTAGAGGCCCCCGACGCAACTCGCATGGGGACTGGCCTTTCCTGAGGCCACCAGGAGCGGGTCCCTGAGGTCCCCGTCAGTAAGTCGAGAGCACCTGCCGCAAACTCGAGAAAATCCAGGAGGTTCTCCCCTCCAGGCGAGATGAGGCCCATTTCCCGTGAGCCGTCTCGAGGCTAATCACACCTAACCTCTGGAACTTCCAAAGGGTCCTTCACACCCTTGCTGCAAGTCAAGAAGTTCCCCGACATACCCGTCTCCACTCGAGAGGAAGCACGAGAGTCCCTCCCACATCCAGAGGAGCGCCGTTTTCCGCCTCCTAGCCTCGAGAGGAGGGATCTTTCCCTCCGTGGTCGGGAAAGAATTCCCGGCTGTTCCCGTCGCATCTCAAGAGGAGGCGCTCTCCACGAGGAAAGGCGAGAGGAACTCCAGGGTCGTGCCACCATTCCCAGAATCCCCCAGATGTCTCAGTCCATTCCAGGGAAACCTGTTTTCCCTGCACTGCCTCGACTTTCAAGCCGAGGATCGACTCACACCACGGTGGCACGTAGGGACAGCCCCTGTGGGAAAGCCTCGTGGGAAAGCCTCGTGGGAAAGCCTCGAGGGAAAGCCACAGATCCCTTGATCCACTCGACGGGAAGCGTGACACTGCTGCTAGACCTGGGGAGGAAAGCGCACGTGCATGCCCCCACTCGAGACGAACACTGACTCCCTTGGGGAGACCCCAGAAGTACCCCAAGATCCATGTCAGCCCTGGAGAGGAATCCTCAGGTTCCGCAACCGACTCCACACAAGGTCTTAGGCCCCAGCATCGATGGGAGAGGAATCCCGAGACTCCCCCGAGCAACTCGCATGGGTACTGGTCTTTCCTGAGGCCACCAGAGCGGGTCCCTGAGGTCCCCGTCGTAAGTCGAGAGCACCTGCCGCAACTCGAGAACATCCAGGAGTTTCTCCCCTCCAGGCGAAATGAGGCCCATTTCCGCTGAGGCGTCTCGAGGCTAATCACACCTAACCTCTGGAACTTCCAAAGGGTACTTCACACCCTTTCTGCAACTCAAGAAGTTCCCCGACATACCCGTCTCCACTCGAGAGGAAGCACGAGAGTCCCGCCCACATCCAGAGGAGCCCCGTTTTCGCCTTTTGCTCAGGAGGGATCCTTTCCCTGCGTGGTCGGGAAAGAATTCCCGGCGTTCCCGTCGCATCTCAAGAGGAGCGCCTCTCCACAGGAAAGGCGAGAAGAACTCCAGGGTCGTGCCACCATTCCCAGAGTCCCCCAGATGTCTCAGTCCATTCCAGGGAAAACCTGTTTTCCCCTGCACTGCCTCGACTTTCAAGCCGAGGATCGACTCACACCACGGTGGCACGTGGGACAGCCCTGTGGGAAAGCCTCGTGGGAAAGCCTCCTGCGAAAACCTCGAGTGAAAGCCACAGATTTCTTCATCCACGCGAAGGGAAGCATGACACTGCTGCCTACAGCTCGGGAGCAAAGTGCACGTGCATGACCTAAGTCGAGACGAGGACTGATATGCCCGGTGGAGACTCCAGAAGTACCCCAAGATCCATGTCAGCACTGGAGAGGAATCCTCAGGTTCCGGTACTGTCTCCACCCAAGATCTTAGGCCCCGGCATCGACGGGAGAGGAATCCCGGGATGCCCCCGTGCAACTCGCATGGGGACTGGCCTTTCCTGAGGCCACCAGAGCGGGTCCCTGAGGTCCCCGTCTTAAGTCGAGAGCACCTGTGGCAACTCGAGAAAATCCCGGAGGTTCTCCCCTCCAGGCGAGATGAGGCCCATTTCCGCGGAGGCGTCTCGAGGCTAATCAACCTGGCCTCTGGAACTTCCAAAGGCGTCCTTCACACCCTTGCTGCAACTCAAGAAGTTCCCCGTCGTACCCGTCTCCACTCGAGAGGAAGCACGAGAGTCCTGCCCACATCCAGAGAAGCCCCGTTTCCGCCTCATAGCTCGAGAGGAGGAATCCTTTCCCTGTGTTGTCGGGAAAGAATTCCCAGTGTTCCCGCTCGCATCTCAAGAGGAGGCGCTCTCCACAGGAAACACGAGGGGATCTCCAGGGTCGTGACACCATTCCCAGAGTCCCCCAGATGTCTCAGTCCATTCCAGGGAAACCTGTTTTCCCTGCACTGCCTCGACTTTCAAGCCGAGGATCGACTCACACAACGGTGGCACTTGGGACAGCCCAGTGGGAAAGCCTCGTGGGAAAAGCCTCGTGGGAAAGCCTCGAGGGAAAGCCACAGATCCCTTGATCCTCGCGAAGGGAAGCGTGACACTGCTGCTACAGCTCGGGAGGCAAATCGCACGTGCATGCCCCCACTCGAGACGAGGACTGACTCCCCTGGGGAGACTCCAGAAGTACCCCAAGATCCATGTCAGCCCTGGAGAGAAATCCTCAGGTTCCGGAACCGACTCCACACAAGGCCTTGGCCACGGCATCGACGGGAGAGGAATCCCGAGAGGCCACCGAGCAACTCGCATGGGTCTGGCCTTTCCTGAGGCCACCAGAGCGGGTCCCTGAGTTCCCCGTCCTAAGTCGAGAGCACCTGCTTCAACTCGAGATAATACAGGAGGTTCTCCCCTCCAGGCGAGATGAGGCCCATTTCCGCTGAGGCATCTCGAGTCTAAACACACCTAACCTCTGGAACTTCCAAAGGGTCCTTCACACCCTTGCTGCAACTCAAGAAGTTCCCCGACATACCCGTCTCCACTCGAGAGGAAGCAAGAGAGTCCCGCCCACTTCCAGAGGAGCCCCGTTTCCGCCTCCTAGCTCGAGAGGAGTGATCCTTTCCCTACGTAGTCGGGAAAGAATTCCCGGCGTTCCCGTCACATCTCAAGAGGAGTCTTTCTCCACCGGAGAGGCGAGAGGAACTCCAGGGTCGTGCCACCATTCCCAGAGTCCCCCAGATATCTCAGTCCATTCCAGGGAAACCTGTTTTCCCTGCACTGCCTCGACCTTCAAGCTGAGGATCGACTCACACCACGGTGGCACGTGGGACAGCCCTGTGGGAAAGCCTCGTGGGAAAGCCTCGAGGGGAAAGCCACAGATCCCTTGATCCTCGCGAAGGGAATCGTGACTCTGCTGCTACAGCTCGAGAGGAAACCGCACGTTCATGCCCCCACTCGAGAAGAGGACTGACTCCCCTGGGGAGACTCCAGAAGTACCCCAAGTATCCATGTCAGCACTGGAGAGGAATCCTCAGGTTCCGGCACCTGCTGGGAGCCAGTGTGAGGAATCCCGCCCGTGACAAGATCATGAGGAAGGAAGCTGACATACGCAAGGCGTGCTCAGACTTCAGGGACCCCTCTGCAAATTCCTAAGCACGTACCCCAACAAAAAATCTGCCGGCTTTTGTGCTCTGCTTTTCCACTCTTCTGACATTTTCTGGAAAAAGTCAATTCAGGGCTTTAGTCTTCTGCATTTGAAAGAGTGTTTCAATCCAAAAACCCCTCCGATGGCTTTCTAGCCTGCCTGCAGGACTCGTACAGCTGGCGCATGTGATTGTTTGAGGCCTCCTGACCGCAGGAGGCACAGGAAGCTTAAAACATCCTAGGAATGTAGGAGCTTCCGAGGAGTCAAAATCTTTAGAATAGGACTGATTAATGGTTTCATTTTTTGGGGTCAATGCTTGCTGCCAAATTTTCATATCCTTTATTTTTAGATATAGTTGGTATATAGAAAAACAAGTAGTAGACCTGGTATTAGCAACATTAGATCTTTGAGTTAAGTACCTTCTTTGTTATATCCCACTGCACCTTTGTTCTATAGAGATGTAACTTTAATGCTTTAAGGAGATGCAGATTAAAAAAAAAAAACACTTCAGGGGAAACAAAATTAACATTCATTAAGGAAGAGAGCCAAAAAGTGTTAACAAGCCTCTTGGCCAAAAGATAATGTAAATCACCTGAGACCTTTTGTATACAAAATGATATACGGAAAGAATCTGGGTTGCGAACGCTACATAATTTTGTGTTACCCATTGATCTCCGTGTTTTATCAAAAGTATAAAAAGGCCTTCTGAACAATAAAGGATGGGGCCAGTTTCTCGAACTAGTCTCTTGGCCTGTTTTCTTGGGACTCTGGCTCCCCCCATGTCTCTCTCTCTCTCTTCTTCTCTCCCCTTCCCTCTCTCTGCTCTTTACTTTAACTTCAGGCTGAATCTCCATCTGGGGCGCGGAGGCTCGCCAGGTCTACTTACTTGCCCCGGCTGTTAAGACCCGCACGAAAGGGAGCTTAAGGCGAGGCACCCTTAGATATTCAAGCGGCGCCGGTGGCCCAACGTAGATGGTGCAAATTCCTTGTCTGGAATTTTATTGGCCTTCCGCGTAAACCAAGCTATTCAGCCCTCTTCCTCCACTTAATCTTCTTACTACACTATAGTTTCTTAATCTAATCTTACATTAATAAACAAACAAGTCTTTCCACGCCAACGCCGTCCACCCTTCGAATTCCCTGGATCCACCGGGGCTGGACCCCAGCAAGTGGTGCCCGGAACAGGCTATTCGAAGGTAGGTTCCTCGGAGCAAAAAGCTCCCCCCGGAGCACTCTCTGTTGCTCCCCCCGGAGCACTCTCTGTTGCTCCCCCCGGAGTGACTTAATCACTCCCCCCGGAGTACTTTCGGGTACTCCCCCAGTGTTGAGTGTTCGGGACGGCTAGGACCCCACTCAGGGTGCGCGGACCCCCCTGTAGGATAGACAGGGTGAGGACGAGTGGGGAAGTGTTCAAGGGTTTAAGAGAAACCTGGTGCTCTAGAGGTTGAAAAGAAACCTGCTATCTTAGGGTTTAAAACAAAACCCCCCTTGGCTAAGGTAAAACCTTTTTGTCAAGGCAGACTTTTCTATAACTCTTAATTTTCTGACATGGGTAACAATGACTCAAAACAATGACACCTCTTTATACAAGTAATTTTGTAACTGTTAAACAAAAAAGACAAATTAAAGATTAAAAGGCTAGTGTTACGAGACCAATGTCCTTGGTTTCCAGAAAAGAGATTTAGATACTTGGATAAAGGTAATAAAACAGCTAAAAACTAATTATACTTTGCATGGGCCTGTAAATGCTTTTGCTCTGTAAAATATTATTACAAATGTTCTGGACCCCCGTCATGAGGCTGTTAGTTAGATAGCCTATGGGAGAGACTATAGCAGTGGATCGTAGTGGGTCTCCACCTATTACTCAGATCATATTTTCTGCCATTGGCAAACAAAAGGAGAGAGACTGTACTCTTCCTCCCGAGGAAGGAGGGTGCTTATAGGACGCAGCGGCCGAGCGCCCTGGAGAGCCCCCTCCCCCTCTACACAAACCAAACCTTTAAAAAAGTTGTCTTATTTAAGGCGACCACTGCAACCTCTGCTTGCGCCTCCCCAGGGCTTAAGAACTCCCCACTTTATATCCAAAGCCTCCCAGAACATTGCTTAAGTTTGAAAACGATAGTGACAATATTTTTGAGCAAAAGAGCTTTTAAAACAGAGCTTGCTCCTTGCACAAAATCCCCTCAGGAGGGGCCTCACCCAACAAAAAAAAAAAAAAAAGAAAAAGGAAGAAAAACAGGAAAAAAAAAAAAGAAAAATATTCGTAATAAAAAGGACTTTACAAATGCCAAAATGTTTCTCTTGAGGCCAAATAGAACATTTTTTGCCAAAATGTCTTGCTAAACAGAGATAACAAGCCGTACCAAACAACCCCAGGTAGCTCAGGCCTGGACCTCAGTTCCACCACCTTAATAATAATAGCTCCTGACTCAGATTCCAGTGGCTAGTCCCCTGCCTGAGGACATTGTAAGACTTGTGCTGGGGCATAGCTTGCTTTCTTTTCAAAAAATTTCGGTAGTGTCTTGTGTAGTAAATTCTGATTATACTAAAAAAATTGAAGTTTTGATATCGCCACCTGCTAAAACTGTGCAATTAAAATTAAAAAATAGCACAGCTTTTGCTTTTACCTTATTACCAGACAGAAAAACCAGACAAAAAAAGCCCCAGAGGATCTAGATCTAGCTTTTTGGGTGCAAAAAATTGCAGCTTCTAGGCCTTTAAAAGATTTTTTTAAAGATATAAAATGTCATGGCTGTTAGACAATAGACAAGACGTTTCTCACATTGCTGAGAGACTAGCGCAGCTCCTGGCCAACATATACTACTGAAAAGGAGTTGGTGGGATTAGAAAAGGTGGTATGCAGGATAAAAATGCTATAGAGTAAGAGGTGAGAGAGAGTTTAAAACCTTGGTGAATAGTGAGCTCCCCGTTGCTGGAAGTATTCAAGCAAAGATTAAATGGTTACTTGTCATCTAAAAGGCTATAGACCAGATTTGGGTTATAAAAAGATCATTAAAAAAGCTTTTCTTGCTTCTTATATTTGGGTCTGCCAAAAGTTTTAAAACTGATAATGTCCTTTTAAAGCTGCTGGAGAGATTGTTTACTAACTTTAAATGATTTCCAAAAATTATTAGGTGATATTAATTGGATATGCCCACATTTAAAACTGACTTTTGTAGATTTAAAGCCTTTTGTTTGATTGCTGAAAAAAAACAATCCTAATCCCAGTTCTAAGAAAAAGTTGACTAGTGTGACACAGTTGGCTTTCGTTAAAGTGAATGAGGCTTTAAATGATCAGTTAATTAAGATTAATATTGCCAAAAAAGGAGATTAAATTATTCTTGCCACAAAATGTATACCTACAGGATGCTTGTGACAAGAAGGCCCATTGGTTCCATCTAATGACCCCCCAAAAAATAGTTTTATCTTATCCCAACTTGGTGGAACAATGGCCTCTGCCTAAGAAAAAATTACTGCCATATTAATTTAAAAGATTAATTCAAGCATACTGATTTATTAAATTGTTTAGTAAAGAGCCATCAAAAATTGTAATTCCATATAACAAAAAACAACTTGATGCTTTTCAAATGTTTGATGATTGGCAGATTGCTATAGGAAATTCTTGTGATCAGATCTTGCATCATTTACCCTCACGTGCTTTGTTAATTCAAAAAATTAAAAAAGGAGAAATTAAGTATAGTTTTCCCCCATCAGATTTTACAACATGTTCTCTTTGTAATAAGTTAAATGCTGATTCGTTTGGAACAGTAAAATAAAAAGCCATTGGTAAAGCAAAAAGATCTCCAGATAACAAAAAGATCCCGACCCAGAATTTGCTGCGGGTCGAGGAAGTGTTTATATTTTTTCCACAGGGTGCAAGATTCGTCAATTTGGATCCCGGACAGACTGATTCGCCACAAAAGAAAAAGGGAACTTCTCTGCCGCCACCGCCGCGGGAAACAGCCGTGCACCAAAAGCTGCGGGCGGGGCCAGCCTGACTGACGGAACCCAGTGCCACCGCACTCGCAGCCCCGTAACAGCGCCAGTGTCAGAGGGCGGGGTGAAGGCCGCTGCTCCCACCGGCAGAAGAGGCAAAAGAAACATCAAGATCCCGGCCGGGACTAACAGCTGCTGCAGCGCAAACTCCAACCAGAAAATGACTCTATTTACTCTATTTTGGCTTGTCTATCCTCTCCTTATGTTCTTCTTTTCACCAATGATTCCAGAAAACTTAACGTACCTAATGTAGCGACTTGTGAACCATGGATGTTTTCATCTTGTTTAACTCCTCAAAGTAATGTCTGCTCTTTTGTGGTTTTTAAAGATGTCCTGTAACTGTAACAACTTATTGATATGATAATTATGTTCTTGCTGTGTTACAATAACTGTTATTGTTACTATGGCAGCGGTCATTGACTCAACAAGTGTAAATGCCCAATATGTTAAAAAATCAAGTTTTAGGTGTTTTGGAACAGCTCAGATATTAGTTTAGACTTAGGGAAACTGCATAACCAGATTCAGACCTTGGAACACTCCCGATTAGATTTTACCACCGCAGGAGAAGCCAATGACATTTTTCCACACTTTCTCTAACTTCATTTCTGGAAAGACTATTCTGTCTACTCTTTATAATCTTGCTCCTCGTAATCATTTCTTCCCTGTATTGTCTAGATCTTCGGCAGAGCATTCGGAATCTCAGCGACCGAACTGCACCTGATTTTAAACATAAATAAATTAATTATTTAAAAATAAAAAAGGGTGAGATGCATGGGAGCCAGTGTGAGGAATCCCGCCCGTGACAAGGTCATGAGGAAGGAAGCTGACATACGCAAGGCGTGCTCAGACTTCAGGGACCCCTCTGCAAATTCCTAAGCACGTACCCCAACAAAAATCTGCCGGCTTTTTGTGCTCTGCTTTTCCACTCTTCTGACATTTTCTGGAAAAAGTCAAATCAGGGCTTTAGTCTTCTGCATTTGAAAGAGTGTTTCAATCCAAAAACCCCTCCGATGGCTTTCTAGCCTGCCTGCAGGACTCGTACAGCTGCGCATGTGATTGTTTGAGGCCTCCTGACCGCAGGAGGCACAGGAAGCTTAAAACATCCTAGGAATGTAGGAGCTTCCGAGGAGTCAAAATCTTTAGAATAGGACTGATTAAAGGTTTCATTTTTTGGGTCAATGCTTGCTGCCAAATTTTCATATCCTTTATTTTTAGATATAGTTGGTATATAGAAAAACAAGTAGTAGACCTGGTATTAGCAACATTAGATCTTTGAGTTAAGTACCTTCTTTGTTATATCCCACTGCACTTTGTTCTATAGAGATGTAACTTTAATGCTTTAAGGAGATGCAGATTAAAAAAAAAAAAACACTTCA
>NW_017213740.1:0-15332 GCF_001704415.2 Capra hircus | reverse complement strand
AGGGCCACGGCACCGACCTCCAACACAAGGTCCTTGGCCCATCGAGGAAGGGTTATCCGAGAAGCCCGAGCAACTTCCATGGGGACTGGCCTTATCCTGAGGCCCCCAGAGCGGGTCCCTGAGGTCCCTGTAGTAAGTCGAGAGCACCTTCCGCAACTCGACAAAATCCAGGAGGTTCTCCCTCCAGGCGAGATGAGGACCATTTCGCTGAGGGGTCTCGAGACTAATCACATCTAACATCTGGAACTTCCAAAGGGTCCTTCACACCCTTGCTGCAACTCAAGAAGTTCCCCGACATACCTGTCTCCACTCGAGAGGAAGCACGAGAGTCCCGCCCACATCCAGAGGAGCCCCGTTTCCGCCTCCTAGCTCGAGAGGAGGGATCCTTTCCCTGCGTGGTCGGGAAAGAATTCCCGGCGTTCCCCGTCGCATCTCAAGAGGAGGCGCTCTCCACAGGAAAGGCGAGAGGAACTCCAGGGTCGTGCCACCATTCCCAGAGTCCCCCAGATGTCTCAGTCCATTCCAGGGAAACCTGTTTTCCCTGCACTGCCTCGACTTTCAAGCCGAGGATCGACTCACAACCACGGTGGCACGTGGGACAGCCCTGTGGGAAAGCCTCGTGGGAAAGCCTCGTGGGAAAGCCTCGAGGGAAAGCCACAGATCCCTTGATCCACGCGAAGGGAAGCGTGACAGCTGCTGCTACAGCTCGGGAGGAAAGCAGCACGTGCATGCCCCCACTCGAGACGAGGACTGACTCGCCCTGGAGAGACTCCAGAAGTACCCCAAGATCCATGTCAGCACTGGAGAGGAATCCTCAGTTTCCGGCACCGACTCCACACAAGATCTAAGGCGCCAGGCATCGACGGGAGAGGAATCCCGAGAGGCCCCCGAGCAACTCGCATGGGGACTTGGCCTTTCCTGAGGCCATCCAGAGCGGGTTCCTTGAGGTCCCCGTCGTAAGTCGAGAGCACCTGCCGCAACTCGAGAAAATCCAGGAGGTTTCTCCCCTCCAGGCGAGATGAGGCCCATTTCCGCTGAGGTGTCTCGAGGCTAATCACACCTAAACTCTGGAACTTCCAAAGGGTCCTTCACACCCTTGCTGCAACTCAAGAAGTTCCCCGACATACCCGTCTCCACTCGAGAGGAAGCACGAGAGTCCCGCCCACATCCAGAGGAGCCCCGTTTCCGCCTCCTAGCTCGAGAGGAGGGATCCTTTCCCTGCGTGGTCGGGAAAGAATTCCCGGCGTTCCCGTCGCATCTCAAGAGGAGGCGCTCTCCACAGGAAAGGCGAGAGGAACTCCAGGGTCGTGGCCACCATTCCCAGAGTCCCCAGGAATGTCTCAGTCCATTCCAGGGAAAGCCTGTTTTCCCTGCACTGCCTCGACTTTCAAGCCGAGGATCGACTCACACCACGGTGGCACGTGGGACAGCCCTGTGGGAAAGCCTCGTGGGAAAGCCTCGAGGGAAAGCCACAGATCCCTTGATCCACGCGAAGGGAAGCGTGACACTGCTGCTACAGCTCGAGAGGAAAGCGCACGTGCATGCCCCCACTCGAGACGAGGACTGACTGCCGCTTGGGGAGACTCCAGAAGTTACCACCAAGATCCATGTCTGCACTGGAGAGGAATCCTCAGGTTCCGGCACTGAGTCCACACAAGGTCTTAGGCCCCAGCATCGATGGGAGAGGAATCCCGAGAGGCCCCGAACAACTCGCATGGGGACTGGCCTTTCCTGAGGCCACCAGAGCGGATCCCTGAGGTCCCCGTCGTAAGTCGAGAGCACCTGCCACAACTCGAGAAAATCCAGGATGGTTCTCCCCTCCAGGCGAGATGAGGCCCATTTCCGCTGAGGCGTCTCCAGGATAATCACACCTAACCACTGGAACTTCCAAAGGGATCCTTCACACCCTTGCTAGCAACTCAAGAAGTTCCCCGACATACCCGTCTCCACTCAAGAGGAAGCACGAGAGTCCCGCCCACATCCAGAGGAGCCCCTGTTTCCGCCTCATAGCTCGAGAGGATTGGATCCTTTCCCTGCGTGGTCGGGAAAGAATTCCCGGCGTTCCCGTCGCATCTCAAGAAGGAGGCGCTCTCCACAGGAAAAGGCAAGAGGAACTCCAGGGTCGTGCCACCATTCCCAGAGTCCCCCAGATGTCTCAGTCCATTTCCAGGGAAACCTGTATTTCCCTGCACTGCCTCGACTTTCAAGCCGAGGATCGACTCACACCACAGGTGGCACGTGGGACAGCCCTGGGGAAAGCCTCGTGGGAAAGCCTCGTGGGAAAGCCTCGAGGGAAAGCCACAGATCCCTTGATCCACGCGAAGGGAAGCGTGACACTGCTGCTACAGCTCGGGAGGAAAGCGCACGTGCATGGCCCCACTCGAGACGAGGACTGACTCCCCTGGGGAGACTCCAGAAGTACCCCAAGATCCATGTCAGCACTGGAGAGGAATCCTCAGGTTCCGGCACTGACTCCACACAAGGTCTTAGGCCCCGGCATCGACGGGAGAGGAATCCCGAGAGGCCCCAGAGCAACTCGCATGGGGACTGGCCTTTCCTGAGGCCACCAGAGCGGGTCACTGAGGTCCCCATCGTAAGTCGAGAGCACCTGCCGCAACTCGAGAAAATCCAGGAGGTTCTCCCTCTAGGCGAGATGAGGCCCATTTCCGCTGAGGTGTCTCGAGGCTAATCACACCTAAACTCTGGAACTTCCAAAGGGTCCTTCTCACCCTTGCTGCAACTCAAGAAGTTCCCCGACATACCCGTCTCCACTCGAGAGGAAGCACGAGAGTCCCGCCCAAATCCAGAGGAGCCCCGTTTCCGCCTCCTAGCTCGAGGGGAGGGATCCTTTCCCAGCGTGGTCGGGAAAGAATTCCCGGCGTTCCCGTTGCATCTCAAGAGGAGGCGCTCTCCACAGGAAAGGCGAGAGGAAGTCCAGGGTCGTGCCACAATTCCCAGAGTCCCCTGGAAGTCTCAGTCCATTCCAGGGAAACCTGTTTTCCCTGCACTGCCTCGACTTTCAAGCCGAGGATCGACTCACACCACGGTGGCACGTGGGAAAGCCCTGTGGGAAGCCTCGTGGGAAAGTGTCATGGGAAAGTCTAGAGGGAAAGCCACAGATCCCTTGATCCACGAAAAGGGAAGCATGACACTGCTGCTACAGCTCGGGAGGAAATCGCACGTGCATGCCCCCTCTCGAGACAAGGACTGACTCCCCTGGGGAGACTCCAGAAGTACCACAAGATCCATGTCGGCACTGGAGAGGAATCCTCAGGTTCCGTCACTGAGTCCACACAAGGTCTTAGGCCCCAGCATCGACGGGAGAGGAATCCCGAGAGGCCCGGAGAAACTCGCATGGGGATTGGCCTTTCCTGAGGCCACCAGAGCGGGTCCCTGAGGCCCTCGTCGTAAGTCGAGAGCACCTGCCGCAACTCGAGAAAATCCAGGAGGTTCTCCCCTCCAGGCGAGATGAGGCCCATTTCGGCTGAGACAACTAGGGGGTAATCAGACTTAAACTCTGGAACTTCCAAAGGGTCCTTCACACCCTTGCTGCAACTCAAGAAGTTCCCCGACATACCCGTCTCCACTCAAGAGGAACCCGAGCGTCCCGCCCGTATCCAGAGTGGCCCCGTTTCCGCCTGCTAGCTCGAGAGGAGGGATCCTTTCCCTGCGTGGTCCTGAAAGAATTCCTAGCGTTCCCGTCTCATCTCAAGAGGAGGCGCTCTCCACAGTAAAGGCGAGAGGAACTCCAGTATCAGGCCACCATTCCCAGAGTCCCCAGATGTCTCAGTCCATTCCAAGGAAACCTGTTTTCCCTGCACTGCCTCCACTTTCAAGCCGAGGATCGACTCACACCGCGATGGCAGGTTGGACAGCCCTGTGGGAAAGCCTCGTGGGAAAGCCTCGTGGGAAAGCCTCGAGGGAAAGCCACAGATCCCTTGATCCACGCGTAGGGAAGCGTGACACTGCTGCTACAGCTCGGGAGGAAAGCGCACGTGCATGCCCCCACTCGAGACGAGGACTGACTCCCCTGGGGAGACTCCAGAAGTACCCCAAGATCCATGTCAGCACTGCAGAGGAAACCTCAGGTTCCGGCACTGACTCCACACAAGGTCTTAGGCCCCGGCATCGACGGGAGAGGAATCCCGAGAGGCCCCGAGCAATTCGCATGGGGAGTGGCCTTTTCTGAGGCCCCAGAGCGGGTCGTTGAGGTCCCCGTCGTAAGTCGACAGCAACTGCCCTATCTCGAGAAAATCCAGGAGGTAGTCCCCTCCAGGCGAGATGAGGCCCATTTCCGCTGAGGCGACTGGAAGCTAATCACCCCTAATCTCTGGAACTTCCAAAGGGTCCTTCACAGCCTTGCTGCAACTCAAGAAGTTCCCCGACATACCCGTCTCCACTCAAGAGGAAGCACGTAGAGTCCCGCCCACATCCAGAGGGGCCCCGTTTCCGCCTCCTAGCTCGAGAGGAGGGATCCTTTCCTTTCGTGGTCGGCAAAAAATTCCCGGCGTTCCCGTCGCATCTCAGGAGGAGGCGCTCTCCACAGGAAAGGCGAGAGGAAATCCAGGGTCGTGCCACCATTCCCAGAGTCCCCAAGATGTCTCAGTCCATTCCAGGGAAACCTGTTTTCCCTGCACTGCCTCGACATTCAAGCCGTGGATCGACTCACATCACGGTGGCACGTGGGACAACCCATGTGGGAAAGCCTCGTGGGAAAGCCTCGTGTGAAAGCCTCCAGGGAAAGCCACAGATCCCTTGATCCACGGGAAGGGAACGTGACACTGCTGCTACAGCTCGGGAGGAAAGCGCACGTGCATGCCACCTATCGGGACGAGGACTGACTCCCCTGCGGAGACTCCAGAAGTACCTCAAGGTCCATGTCAGCACTGGAGAGGAATCCTCAGGTTCCGGCACCGAATCCACACAAGGTCTTAGGCCCCGGCATCGGACGGGAGAGGAAATCCCGAGAGGCTCCCGAGCAACTCGCATGGGGACTGGCCTTTCCTGAGGCCACCAGAGCGGGTCCCTGTAGGTCCCCGTCGTAAGTCGAGAGCACCTGCCGCAACGTCGAGAAAATCCAGGAGGTTGTCCCCTCCAGGCGAGGATGAGGCCCATTTCCGCTGAGGCGACTGGAAGCTAATCACACCTAATCTCTGGAACTTCCAAAGGGTCCTTCACACCCTTGCTGCAACTCAAGAAGTTCCCCGGACATACCCGTCTCCACTCAGAGGGAAGCACGAGAGTCCCGCCTACATCCAGAGGGGCCCCGTTTCCGCGTCCTAGCTCGAGAGGAGGGATCCTTTCCTTTCGTGGTCGGCAAAGAATTCCCGGCGTTCCCGTCGCATCTCAAGGAGGAGGCGCTCTCCACAGGAAAGGCGAGAGGAAATCCAGGGTCGTGCCACCATTCCCAGAGTCCCCAAGATGTCTCAGTCCATTCCAGGGAAACCTGTTTTCTCCTGCACTGCCTCGACATTTCAAGCCGTGGATCGACTCACATCATGGTGGCACGTGGGACAACCATGTGGGAAAGTCCTCGTGGGAAAGCCTCGTGGGAAAGCCTCGAGGGAAAGCCACAGATCCCTTGATCCACGCGTAGGGAAGCGTGACACTGCTGCTACAGCTCGGGAGGAAAGCGCACGTGCATGCCCCCACTCTGAGAGGAGGACTGACTCCCCTGGGGAGACTCCAGAAGTACCCCAAGATCCATGTCAGCACTGGCAGAGGAAACCTCAGGTTCCGGCACTGACTCCACACAAGGTCTTAGGCCCCGGCATCGACGGGAGAGGAATCCCGAGAGGCCCCGAGAAATTCGCATGGGGAGTGGCCTTTTCTGAGGCCCCCAGAGCGGGTCCGTTGAGGTCACCGTCGTAAGTCGACAGCAACTGCCCTATCTCGAGAAAATCCAGGAGGTAGTCCCCTCCAGGCGAGATGAGGCCCATTTCCGCTGAGGCGACTGGAAGCTAATCACACCCTAATCTCTGGAACTTCCAAAGGGTCCTTCACAGCCTTGCTGCAACTCAAGAAGTTCCCCGACATACCCGTTCTCCACTCAAGAGGAAGCACGAGAGTCCCGCCCACATCCAGAGGGAGCCCCGTTTCCGCCTCCTAGCTCGAGAGGAGGGATCCTTTCCTTTCGTGGTCGGCAAAAAATTCCCGGCGTTCCCGTCGCATCTCAGGAGGAGGCGCTCTCCACAGGAAAGGCGAGAGGAAATCCAGGGTCGTGCCACCATTCCCAGAGTCCCCAAGATGTCTTCAGTCCATTCCAGGGAAACCTGTTTTCCCTGCACTGCCTCGACATTCAAGCCGTGGATCGACTCACATCACGGTGGCACGTGGGACAACCATGTGGGAAAGCCTCGTGGGAAAGCCTCGTGTGAAAGCCTCCAGGGAAAGCCACAGATCCCTTGATCGACGGGAAGGGAATGTGACACTGCTGCTACAGCTCGGGAGGAAAGCGCACGTGCATGCCACCAATCGGGACGAGGACTGACTCCCCTGCGGACACTCCAGAAGTACCTCAAGGTCCATGTCAGCACTGGAGAGGAATCCTCAGGTTCCGGCACAGACTCCACACAAGGTCTTAGGCCCCGGCATCGACGGGAAAGGAATACCGAGAGGCACCCGAACAACTCGCATGGGGACTGGCCTTTCCTGAGGCCAACCAGAGCGGGTCCCTGAGGTCCCCATCGTAAGTTGAGAGCACCTGCCGCAACTCGAGAAAATCCAGGAGGTTCTCCGCTCCAGGCGAGATGAGGCCCATTTCCGCTGAGACGTCTCGAGGCTAATCACACCTAACCTCTGGAACTTACAAAGGGTCCTTCAAACCCTTGCTGCAACTCAAGAAGTTCCCCGACATACCCGTCTCCACTCGAGAGGAAACACGAGAGTCCCGCCCTCATCCAGAGAAGCCCCGTTTCCGCCTCCTAGCTCGAGAGGAGGGATCCTTTCCCTGCGTGGTCGGGAAAGAATTCCCGGCGTTCCTGTCGCATCTCAAGAAGAGGCGCTCTCCACAGGAAAGGCGAGAGGAACTCCAGGGTCGTGCCACCATTCCCAGAGTCCCCCAGATGTCTCAGTCCATTCCAGGGATACCTGTTTTTCCCTGCACTGCCTAGACTTTCAAGCCGAGGATCGACTCACACCACGGTGGCACGTGGGACAGCCCTGCGGGAGAGCCTTGCGGGAAAGCCTCGTGGGAAAGCCTCGAGGGAAAGCCACAGATCCCTTGATCCAAGCGAAGGGAAGCGTGACACTGCTGCTACAGCTCGGGAGGAAAGCGCAAGTGCAAGCCCCCACTCGAGACGAGGACTGACTCCCCTGGGGAGACTCCAGAAATATCCGAAGATCCATGTCAGCACCTGGAGAGGAATCCTCAGGTTCCGACAGCGACTCCACACAAGATCTTAGGCCCCGGCATCGACGGGAGATGAATCCCGAGATGACCCCGAGCAACTCGCTGGGGACTGGCCTTTCCTGAGGCCACCAGAGCGGGTCCCTGAGGTCCCCGTCGTAAGTTGAGAGCACCTGCCACAACTCGAGAAAATCCAGGAGGTTCTCCCCGTCAGGCGAGATGAGGCCGATTTTCGCTGAGGCATCTCGAGGCTAATCACACCTAAACTCTGGAACTTAAAAGGGTCCTTCACACCCTAGCTGCAACTCAAGAAGTTCCCCGACATACCCGTCTCCAGTCGAGAGGAATCACGAGAGTCCCTCCCTCATCCAGAGGAGCGCCGTTTCCGCCTCCTAGCTCGAGAGGAGGGATCTTTCCCTGCGTGGTCGGCAAAGAATTCCCGGCGTTCCCGTCGCATCTCAAGAGGAGGCGCTCTCCACAGGAAAGGCGAGAGGAACTCCAGGGTCGTGCCACCATTCCCAGAGTCCCCCAGATGTCTCAGTCCATTCCAGGGAAATCTGTTTTCCCTGCACTGCCTCGATTTCAAGCCGAGGATCAACTCACACCACAGTGGCACGTGGGACAGCCTGGGCCTGTGGGAAAGCCTCGTGGCGAAAGCCACAGATCCCTTGATCCTCGCGAAGGGAAGCGTGACACTGCTGCTACAGCTCGGGAGGAAAGCGCACATGCCATGCCCCCACTCGAGACGAGGACTGACTCCCCTGGGGAGACTCCAGAAGTACCCCAAGATCCATGTCAGCACTGGAGAGGAATCCTCAGGTTCCGGCACCGACTATACACAAGGTCTTAGGCACCGGCATCGACGAGAGAGGAATACCCGAGAGGCCCCGATGCAACTCGCATGGGGACTGGCCTTTCCTGAGGCGACCAGAGCGGGTCCCTGAGGTCCCCGTCGTAAGTCGACAGCAACTGCCGCTAATCTCGAGAAAATCCAGGAGGTAGTCCCCTCCAGGCGAGATGAGGCCCATTTCCGCTGAGGCGACTGGAAGCTAATCACCCCTAATCTCTGGAACTTCCAAAGGGTCCTTCACAGCCTTGCTGCAACTCAAGAAGTTCCCCGACATACCCGTCTCCACTCAAGAGGAAGCATGAGAGTCCCGCCCACATCCAGAGGAGCCCTGTTTCCGCCTCCTAGCTCGAGAGGAGGGATCGTTTCCCTGCGTGGTCGGGAAAGAATTCCCGGGTTCCCGTCGCATCTCAAGAGGAGGCGCTCTCCACAGGAAAGGCGAGAGGAACTCCAGGGTCGTGCCACATTCCCTGAGTCCCCCAGATGTCTGAGTCCATTCCAGGGAAATCCTGTTTTCCCTTCACTGCCTCGACTTTAAAGCCAAGGATCGACTCACACAACAGTGGCACGTGGGAAAGCCCTGTGGGAAGCCTCATGGGAAAGCGTCATGGGAAAGTCTAGAGGGAAAGCCACAGATCCCTTGATCCACGAAAAGGGAAGCATGACACTGCTGCTACAGCTCGGGAGGAAATCGCACGTGCATGCCCCCTTCTCGAGACAAGGACTGACTCCCCTGGGGAGACTCCAGAAGTACCACAAGATCCATGTCGGCACTGGAGAGGAATCCTCAGGTTCCGTCAATGACTCCACACAAGGTCTTAGGCCCCAGCATCGACGGGAGAAGAATCCCGAGAGGCCCGGGAGAAACTCGCATGGGGACTGGCCTTTCCTGAGGCCACCAGAGCGGGTCCCTGAGGCCATCGTCGTAAGCCGAGAGCACCTGCCGCAACTCGAGAAAATCCAGGAGGTTCTCCCCTCCAGGCGAGATGAGGCCCATTTCGGCTGAGACAACTAGGGGGTAATCAGACTTAAACTCTGGAACTTCCAAAGGGTCCTTCACACCCTTGCTGCAACTCAAGAAGTTCCCCGACATACCCGTCTCCACTCAAGAGGAACCCGAGCGTACCGCCCGTATCCAGAGTGGCCCCGTTTCCGCCTGCTAGCTCGAGAGGAGGGATCCTTTCCCTGCGTGGTCCTGAAAGAATTCCTAGCGTTCCCGTCTCATCTCAAGAGGAGGCACTCGCCACAGTAAAGGCGAGAGGAACTCCAGTATCAGGCCCCATTCCCAGAGTCCCCCAGATGTCTCAGTCCATTCCAAGGAAACCTGTTTTCCCTGCACTGCCTCCACTTTCAAGCCGAGGATCGACTCACACCGCGATGGCAGGTTGGACAGCCCTGTGGGAAAGCCTCGTGGGAAAGCCTCATGGGAAAGCCTCGAGGGAAAGCCACAGATCCCTTGATCCACGCGTAGGGAAGCGTGACAATGCGGCTACAGCTCGGGAGGAAAGCGCACGTGCATGCCCCCACTCGAGACGAGGACTGACTCCCCTGGGGAGACTCCAGAAGTACCCCAAGATCCATGTCAGCACTGCAGAGGAAACCTCAGGTTCCGGCACTGACTCCACACAAGGTCTTAGGCCCCGGCATCGACGGGAGAGGAATTCCGAGAGGCCCCGAGCAATTCGCATGGGGAGTGGCCTTTTCTGAGGCCCCCAGAGCGGGTCGTTGAGGTCCCCGTCGTAAGTCGACAGCAACTGCCCTATCTCGAGAAAATCCAGGAGGTAGTCCCCTCCAGGCGAGATGAGGCCCATTTCCGCTGAGGCGACTGGAAGCTAATCACCCCTAATCTCTGGAACTTCCAAAGGGTCCTTCACAGCCTTGCTGCAACTCAAGAAGTTCCCCGACATACCCGTCTCCACTCAAGAGGAAGCACGAGAGTCCCGCCTACATCCAGAGGGGCCCCGTTTCCGCGTCCTAGCTCGAGAGGAGGGATCCTTTCCTTTCGTGGTTGGCAAAGAATTCCCGGCGTTCCCGTCGCATCTCAGGAGGAGGCGCTCTCCACAGGAAAGGCGAGAGGAAATCCAGGGTCGTGCCACCATTCCCAGAGTCCCCAAGATGTCTCAGTCCATTCCAGGGAAACCTGTTTTCCCTGCACTGCCTCGACATTCAAGCCGTGGATCGACTCACATCATGGTGGCACGTGGGACAGCCATGTGGGAAAGTCTCGTGGGAAAGCCTCGTGTGAAAACCTCCAGGGAAAGCCATAGATCCCTTGATCCACGCGAAGGGAAGCGTGACACTGCTGCTACAGCTGGGGAGGAAAGCGCACGTGCATGCCCCCACTCGAGACGGGGACTGACTCCCCTGGGGAGACTCCAGAAGTACCCCAAGATCCATGTCGGCACTGGAGAGGAATTCTCAGGTTCCGGCACCGACTCCACACAAGGTCTTAGGCCCCGGCATAGACGGGAGAGGATCCCGAGAGGCCCCCGAGCAACTCGCATGGGGACTGGCCTTTCCTGAGGCGACCAGAGCGGGTCCCTGAAGTCCCCGTCGTTAGTCAAGAGCACCTGCCGCAACTCGAGAAAATCCAGGAGGTTCTCCCCTCCAGGCGAGATGAGGCCCATTTCCGCTGAGGCGTCTCGAGGCTAATCAAACCTAACCTCTGGAACTTTCAAGGGGTCCTTCACACCCTTGCTGCAACTCAAGAAGTTCCCCGACATACCCGTCTCCACTCGAGAGGAAGCATGAGAGTCCCGCCCACATCCAGAGGAGCCCTGTTTCCGCCTCCTAGCTCGAGAGGAGGGATCGTTTCCCTGCGTGGTCGGGAAAGAATTCCCGGGTTCCCGTCGCATCTCAAGAGGAGGCGCTCTCCACAGGAAAGGCGAGAGGAACTCCAGGGTCGTGCCACATTCCCTGAGTCCCCCAGATGTCTGAGTCCATTCCAGGGAAATCTGTTTTCCCTTCACTGCCTCGACTTTAAAGCCAAGGATCGACTCACACCACAGTGGCACGTGGGAAAGCCCTGTGGGAAGCCTCGTGGGAAAGCGTCATGGGAAAGTCTAGAGGGAAAGCCACAGATCCGTTGATCCACGAAAAGGGAAGCATGATACTGCTGCTACAGCTCGGGAGGAAATCGCACGTGCATGCCCCCTCTCGAGACAAGGACTGACTCCCCTAGGGAGACTCCAGAAGTACCACAAGATCCATGTCGGCACTGGATAGGAATCCTCAGGTTCCGTCACTGAGTCCACACAAGGTCTTAGGCCCCAGCATCGACGGGAGAAGAATCCCGAGAGGCCCGGGAGAAACTCGCATGGGGACTGGCCTTTCCTGAGGCCACCAGAGCGGGTCCCTGAGGCCCTGGTCGTAAGTCGAGAGAACCTGCCGCAACTCGAGAAAATCCAGGAGGTTCTCCCCTCCAGGCGAGATGAGGCCCATTTCGGCTGAGACAACTAGGGGTAATCAGACTTAAACTCTGGAAATTCCAAAGGGTCCTTCACACCCTTGCTGCAACTCAAGAAGTTCCCCAACATACCCGTCTCCACTCAAGAGGAACCCGAGCGTCCCACCCGTATCCAGAGTGGCCCCGTTTCCGCCTGCTAGCTCGAGAGGAGGGATCCTTTCCCTGCGTGGTCCTGAAAGAATTCCTAGCGTTCCCGTCTCATCTCAAGAGGAGGCGCTCTCCACAGTAAAGGCGAGAGGAACTCCAGTATCAGGCCCCATTCCCAGAGTCCCCCAGATGTCTCAGTCCATTCCAAGGAAACCTGTTTTCCCTGCACTGCCTCCACTTTCAAGCCGAGGATTGACTCACACCGCGATGGCAGGTTGGACAGCCCTGTGGGAAAGCCTCGTGGGAAAGCCTCGTGGGAAAGCCTCGAGGGAAAGCCACAGATCCCTTGATCCACGCGTAGGGAAGCGTGACACTGCTGCTACAGCTCGGGAGGAAAGCGCACGTGCATGACCCCACTCGAGACGAGGACTGACTCCCCTGGGGAGACTCACATTCAGAGGAACCCCGTTTCCGCCTGGCAGCTCGAAATGAAGGATCCTATCCTGCTTAGTCAGGAAAGTTTTTTCGGCGTTCCCTTGGCATCTCAAGAGCAAGGGCTCTCAATAGGAAAGGCGAGAGGTACTCCGGGTCGTGCCACCATTCGAAGAGTCCCCCAGATGTCTCAGTCCATTTCAGAGGAACCTGTTTTCCCTGCACTGCCTCGACTTTCAAGCCGAGGATCCACTCACACCATGGTGGCACGTGGGACAGCCCTGTGGGAAAGCCTCGTGGGAAAGCCTCGAGGGAAAGCCAAAGATCCTTGATCCACACGACGGGAAGCGTGACACATCTGCTACGCTGTCCCTGAGGTCACCGGTCTTATGTCGAGAGCACCTGCCGCAACTCGAGAAAATCCAAGGAGGTTCTCTGCTCCAGTCTAGATGAGGCCCATTTTCTCTGCAGGCGTCTCGAGAGCTAATCACACCTAAACTCTGGAACTTCCAAAGGGTCCTTCACACCCTTGCTGCAACTCAAGAAGTTCCCCGACATACCCGTCTCCACTCGAGAGGAAGCACGAAAGTCCCGCCCACATCCAGAGGAGCCCCGTTTCCGCCTCCTAGCTCGAGAGGAGGGATCCTTTCCCTGCGTGGTCGGGAAAGAATTCCCGGCGTTCCCGTCGCATCTCAAGAGGAGGCGCTCTCCACAGGAAAGGCGAGAGGAACTCCAGGGTCGTGCCACCATTCCCAGAGTCCCCCAGATGTCTCAGTCCATTCCAGGGAAACCTGTTTTCCCTGCACTGCCTCGACTTTCAAGCCGAGGATCGACTCACACCACGGTGGCACGTGGGACAGCCCTGTGGGAAAGCCTCGTGGGAAAGCCTCGATGGGAAAGCCACAGATCCCTTGATCCACGCGAAGGGAAGCGGGACACTGCTGCTACAGCTCGGGAGGAAAGCAGCACGTGCATGCCCCCACTCGAGACGAGGACTGACTCCGCTGGGGAGACTCCAGAAGTACCCCAAGATCCATGTCAGCACTGGAGAGGAATCCTCAGGTTCGGCACCGACTCCACACAAGGTCTTAGGACCCGGCATCGACGGGAGAGGAATCCCGAGAGGCCCCGAGCAACTCGCATGGGGACTGGCCTTTCCTGAGGCCACCAGAGCGGGTCCCTGAGGTCCCTCGTCGTAAGTCGAGAGCACCTGCCGCAACTCGAGAAAATCCAGGAGGTTCTCCCCTCCAGGCGAGATGAGGCCCATTTCCGCTGAGGCGTCTCGAGGCTAATCACACCTAACTCTGGAACTTCCAAACGGGTCCTTCACACCCTTGCTGCAACTCAAGAAGTTCCCCGACATACCCGTCTCCACTCGAGAGGAAGCACGAGAGTCCCGCCCACATCCAGAGGAGCCCTCGTTTCCGCCTCCTAGCTCGAGAGGAGGGATCCTTTCCCTGCGTGGTCGTGAAAGAATTCCCGGCGTTCCCGTCGCATCTCAAGAGGAGGCGCTCTCCACAGGAAAGGCGAGAGGAACTCCAGGGTCGTGCCACCATTCCTAGAGTCCCCCAGATGTCTCAGTCCATTCCAGGGAAACCTGTTTTCCCTGCACTGACCTCGACTTTCAAGCCGAGGATCGACTCACTAACACGGTGGCACGTGGGACAGCCCTGTGGGAAAGCCTCGTGGGAAAGCCTCGGTGGGAAAGCCTCGAGGGAAAGCCACAGATCCCTTGATCCACGCGAAGGGAAGCGTGACACTGCTGCTACAGCTCGGGAGGAAAGCGCAGGTGCATGCCCCCACTCGAGACGAGGACTGACTCCCCTGGGGAGACTCCAGAAGTACCCCAAGATCCATGTCAGCACTGGAGAGGAATCCTCAGGTTCCGGCACCGACTCCACACAAGGTCTTAGGTCCCGGACATCGACGGGAGAGGAATCCCGAGAGGCCCCGAGCAACTCGCATGGGGACTGCCTTTCCTGAGGCCACCAGAGCGGGTCCGCTGAGGTCCCCGTCGTAAGTCGAGAGCACCTGCCGCAACTCGAGAAAATCCAGGAGGTTCTCCCCTCCAGGCGAGATGAGGCCCATTTCCGCTGAGGCGTCGTCGAGGCTAATCACATCTAACCTCTGGAACTTCCAAAGGGTCCTTCACACCCTTGCTGCAACTCAAGAAGTTCCCCGACATACCCGTCTCCACTCGAGAGGAAGCAGGAGAGTTCCGCCTACATCCAGAGGAGCCCTGTTTCCGCCTCCTAGCTCGAGAGGAGGGATCCTTCCCTGCGTGTTCGGGAAAGAATTCCCGGCGTTCCCGTCGCATCTCAAGAGGAGGCGCTCTCCACAGGAAAGGCGAGAGAAACTCCAGGGTCGTGCCACCATTCCCAGAGTCCCCCAGATGTCTCAGTCCATTCCAGGGAAACCTGTTTTCCCTGCACTGCCTCGACTTTCAAGCCGAGGATCGACTCACACCACGGTGGCACGTGGGACAGCCCTGTGGGAAAGCCTCGTGGGAAAGCCTCGTGGGAAAGCCTCGAGGAAAGCCACAGATCCCTTGATCCACGCGAAGGGAAGCGTGACACTGCTGCTACAGCTCGGGAGGAAAGCGCACGTGCATGCCCCCACTCGAGACGAGGACTGACTCCCCTGGGGAGACTCCAGAAGTACCCCAAGATCCATGTCAGCACTGGAGAGGAATCCTCAGGTTCCGGCACCGACTCCACACAAGGTCTTAGGCCCCAGCATCGACGGGAGAGGAATCCCGAGAGGCCCCGAGCAACTCGCATGGGGACTGGCCTTTCCTGAGGCCACCAGAGCGGGTCCCTGAGGTCCCCGTCGTAAGTCGAGAGCACCTGCCGCAACTCGAGAAAATCCAGGAGGTTCTCCCCTCCAGGCGAGATGAGGCCCATTTCCGCTGAGGCGTCTCGAGGCTAATCACACCTAACCTCTGGAACTTCCAAAGGGTCCTTCACACCCTTGCTGCAACTCAAGAAGTTCCCCGACATACCCGTCTCCACTCGAGAGGAAGCACGAGAGTCCCGCCCACATCCAGAGGAGCCCCGTTTCCGCCTCCTAGCTCGAGAGGAGGGATCCTTTCCCTGCGTGGTTCGGGAAAGAATTCCCGGCGTTCCCGTCGCATCTCAAGAGGAGGCGCTCTG